>NC_031769.1:147065313-147313057 GCF_001522545.3 Parus major
TGGCCTCTGCACGTCATGTCACCGCGGGTCACAAAGGCCTGGTGGGCAAGGCCACGCCCTGTCCCTGAGGCCTGGCGGTTTCCATGCAGCCAAGCCTGGTCACAAAGGCCTTTTTTAGGCCTTTTCCTTTTGACTTTGCCTTTGCTTGTTCTGCTCCCAATGACTTACAGCTCTGTGTTGTCCCACCTTGTGTGTTCCTCCCCTAAACATCCCCAAAGGAACCCACCCAGCCCACCATGTGTCCCGGCCCTGAACCCAGGCAGAAGGATCATCAGCAAGGCAAAAATCTGTTTGAATTTAATCTGGCCACTACTGTAAAAGACAATAAAATGTCTTTGCTAGAAGAGATTGGGAACACAAGAAGCACCAAGTAAAATCTCCCTTCTTAACAATGTAGGGGTGAGGGGAAAATGGTTACAAGGGATGAGGAAAAGGCTGAGGTAGAGAATACCTTGTTTGCCTCAGCTTTCAGGAGTCAGATGGGTTATCTGGAGGAGAAGCAGTCCCCTGAGCTGGCACACAGGGACCTGACCCCCTGCAATCCTGGGGGAATTCATTGGTGACCTGCAGAGCTGCTGAGTCCCTGACAAGTCTATGGGGCTGCCCAGAGTTCCCCAGGGGTGCTGAGGGAGCTCATGGAAGAGCTTGCCAAGCAACTCTCCCATCCTTTATTGTCATCATTCCTGGCCAGTCGGGGAGGTCCCAGGTGACTGGAGGTGCCAATGGGACACCCAGGCCCATGAAGGGCAGCAGGGAGGATGTGAGGAACTGCAGGCCTGTCAGCCTGACCTCGGGGCCCGGTGAGGTTCTGGAGCAGATCATCGTGAGGGGGATCACACGGCCCAGAGAGGACAACTGAGGGATCAGGCCCAGCCAATGTGGGTTTAGGAAAGGCAGGTCTAGTGTGAGCAACCTGATGTCCTTTGGGCTGTGGGTGATGTGTCTTGGGGCTGAGGGAAAAGCTGTGGATGGAGTCTCCCTAGACTTGAGGCAAGCCTTTGATTCTGTATCCCACAGCACAGTCCTGGAAAAGCCAACAGCCCAGGGCTTGGGCAGGGGCACTCCTTGATGGCTTAGGAACTGTCAACATGGCCGTGTCCAGAGAGTGGTGGGGAATGGTGCCGTATCCAGATGGTGTTTGGTGACGAGCGGTGTCCCCTGTGGCCAGTCCTGTTCGGTGTCTGTCCTGCTGATGTGGCCAAGGGCATTGAGGTACCCTCAGTAGTAAATTTGTGATGACACCAAGGTGCGTGGGAGTGTCGAGTTGGTGGAGCGTAGGAATGCTCTGCAGGGGGATGTGGCCAGGCTGGATGGATGGTGTGAGGCCATCAGGGTGAGGTTCCAGAAGAGCAAGGTCTGGGTCCTGCCCATGTATCCCCAGAAGCCCCTGCAGTGCCCCAGGCTGGAGGCAGAGTGGATGGAAAGCTGCCAGGCAGGAAGGGCCCTGGGGGTGCTGGTTGACAGTGGCTGAACATGAGCTGCGTGTGCCCAGGTGGGTAAGGGGGCCGGTGGCCTCCTGGCCTTCTGTGTCAGCAGCAGCGTGGCCAGCAGGACCAGGGCAGTGATTGCCCCTCTGTGCCTGGGGAGGCCACACCTCATGTAATTTTTCTAGTTTTTGGCCACTGATGAAAAGAAGGACATTGAAGTGCTAAAGTGTGTCTAGGGACAGGCAATGGCACTGGGAAAGGTTCTGGGGCACAAGCCTGGTGAGTAGCAGCTGAGGGAGCTGTGGGGTCTCAATCTGGGGAAAGGATGCTCAGGGGAGACTTTGTTACCCAATACAACTCCCTGATAGCAAAGTGTGGCCAAGTGGTGGTTGGTCTCTTCTCCCAAGTCACAAGCACAGAATCACAGAATCAGCTAGGTTGAAAAGATCTTGGAGATCATCAAGTCCATTCTATGAATAGGAGAAGCTGAAATAGCCTCAATTAGCACTAGGGGAAGCTTATATTGGGTATTAGGAATAATTTCTCTATGGAATGGTTTGTCAAGCACTGGAAAGGGCTGCCCAGGGAGGTTGTGGAGTCACCATTCCTGGAGGTGTTTAAGGAAAGACTGGATGTGGCACTCAGTGCTCTGGTCTACTTAACAAAGGTTGTGATTGGTCATAGTTTGGACTCAATCTTGGAGGTATTTTCCAGTGTAGTTGATTCTGTGAAAAATGAACCAAACACCAGGTGGGCATTGACTTCTCAGAGCTGCTGATATTTCATACTAATGTTCTGAGGAATTTCCTTTAGGAAGAATCACAGATTAAATCTGTCAAAGAAACTAGAAATCAAATGGCACAAGTGAGCTCTTCACTGCAAGTTTATCCATCAGCTGGTGTTTGCGATCTGGCTCCAGCTTTCCCTCTTGTTCGCAATGGTCCATGAGGTTGATGATGGGAACTGATTGCTTTGGGAGCTGCCTGTGGCTATTAAATCATAGACTCAGAGGTGACAGGAGACCCTCAGCTCCTCAGCCCCGATGATGTGATGAGAGGTGATGGATTCTGTGTGACAGCCACCACCCATTGTCAGAGCAGAGCCTGGAGCTGGGGACACACACCTGCCCCAGATATCCCCATTTTGCTCCACCTGTGCTCTTTCCTGGGTTACACCTGAACCCTGACAAGTGTCAGGTGAGTTTGGGATCATCTCTGAACTTCAACACCTGCATTTTTGCCAGGCAATGTTTGGCAGTAGCATTTTTGGAAATATTCATGAAACTCTGGGGTGCAGATGAGTGTCATTTGCCTTTCACAGCTCAGGGACCAGGGCTCCCTCTGCTCACCTTCCCTAAAAACACCACAGGGACATGAGCCACCAACTCTTACTGAAATGTTTATTAAGATCGAACTTTGGAACAACAGATTGGAACACAATGTCTCGTGGAGTAGAATATTTCTAAACTGATTTTTTTTTTTTCTATGCATAAATGAAAAAAAAATCAAGATTATACAAAAAGAACAGAAAGTGCAGAACACAGTAAAACAGTTCTCATGCAACAATTTTTTTAACCTTTAAACAGAAAATAAGCTCAACAGTGTAGAAATAAAAATCATACATACATTATGCCATCTACGCACTCAAACATTCATCTGTGACATCACTTTTCTTTATCCCTTTTTCCTCATAAAACAACATTATGTGTTTAACACATGCTTATAAACATTGCTAAACTCAGCAAGAGCTATTATAGTGCCCCAACTTAATAAGTTGATAAAAAAGTAGTTGTCATATGGCCAGTTCACAAAGGAACTAAATATTCTTTTTTCTTTTTTTTTTTTTTTTCTAAATTTTTTCCCCGCTATGAGATGCCTATTTGCAGCTTTCTAGTAATACGAGGCATTTAAAATAAGCTGGTCATTTGGCTACTTAAAGGGCTTAGTGTTCATGTTACATCAGGCAAAACAAATTCACAATGGGAATTGCCAATTTTTTGAGAGAAAAAGTCTGGATTTTGGGGTTATTTACTACAGTTTGGCTGTTACTAAGGACTGAGTAGGTGCACAGTAAATAAGGTGACATTGAGTTTGACTAAATGCTCCCAAATCTTCAACCCAAACTTCCAAATTTAAGAATAAATGTGCCAGAGCAGGTGAAACTGAACCATGCTCTGCATTTTCCTTAAAATTTTAGCAGGTCACAAGGGCTTCAAAAGCCCTTTAATTACAGCAGATGCTCTCTTTTGGTGGGGGATGTATTTTTCCCTCCTGGTCACCCCTCGTTTCTCAGGGCAAGGGAAGCTGAAGTGGAAATTCAGGTGAAGCTGCTTGGGTTGAGGAACCAAACTAAATTTGTTTTCCAGGAGGTGATTTTAATTTAAATGACAGGAAAACCTGGAACACCTTAATGAGCAAATCAGTGGGCTCAAGTGTCATGAAAAGGAATTGATCCTTTTTGTTGTTTTCTAAGGCAGTTTCTGAACTCTGCTGAGACTCAAATTCAAACCCCAGTTGGTGTTTGAGCTGCTGCAGCTCCTTTGGATGCAACATGACAAAGAGAAAACTTTGGGTAGCTCCACTTTTTCCAAATGACCATTTTGTGATGTGCTTTACAAACGTTCAGCTTTGTCATTTAAGGAAAGAAAACAGCTAAAGGACTCTCTGGAACCATAAAGTTTCTGCAAAGAAAAATAAAATTTGGTATTTTTTCCACACAGTCATCAACAACATTTCTGTGCAACATTTGGTGTCCATTACATTTATTTGGCCTATTCAAAGGAAACGAGGACAAAACAGCTGCAAAGAAAACCAACTTCTCTTTCACAACAGACACTTCAGATGCTGAAGCTGCTACATGTGCTTGGAATATCATGCAGGAGTTAATTTGTTCATTTAAGGATACATATTTATAGCTGAGCTTGTCTCACATCAGACTAGGATGAGGGAAACCTGGAAGAACTCAGTTGAAAACGTTGTGGAGTCCAGGGACAGCAACACACAATCCCCAAAGGTATTTTGGCCCAAGCAATGTGTCTGGAAATGTACAAACACAAAGGTGCGCGCACACACACACACACACACACACACACACACACACACACACACACATCCCTAAAAACCCCCAAATCTCAGCACCTGCCTCCTGAGCTTCTCCTGCCCAGATGTCCCAGCTGTCCCAGGAACAAAGTGTGACTTTCTCTACCTTTGCTCACAGATGTGACCTCAACCTCCATGGTTGTGAGACCTGGCAGCCAGGAAAATCCTGCTTGTTATGGTGGATTCTGGAGGAAGCCAAGCTCACCCTGGACCAAGGGCAGGGGACATGTTCTTAATGATGGAACTGAGGTTTGAACAAGGTACCTTGCAAAATGCACCGTGGTTGCTGCTGTCATTGCAAGTGCTGGGGGGTTCAGATCTTGCTGGGAGAGGGATAAGAAAGACTCGGTCCTTGCTATGAGGAAAACCTTACACAGCCTGTTCCATCCTGGTGTCTGAGTGCCAGCATTGGAAACAGCAAAAAAATCAGGAGGGTACATTTGCAGCCACCTCCTTTCCAGACTGATGTGCTGGGAATATTTCAGAGCCTAGAAAAAGGCTCCAGATGAAAGAGGAAAAGGACATTGTGTGTTTCAAAAGCACAAACCTCTCTTGGATTTACTGGCATCCTCCCTCATGGTTATGAACAACCCCTATCTTTCCACAACTGCTCACAGCCAGCAAACTGCCAGATCTGTGTTATTAAAAGGCTATTTAGGCAATAAATCTCTATGAAAGTCATCAAATCAGCAGGAAGAGAAACATTCTTAAGAAATTATTGCTTCTGGAATCTGAAATTGCTGTCCACAAACAGCACAGATATCACTGGACTCTTGGAATAACCTCAACAGGGCCAAATCCACACTTGGCCTTTCTGAGGGGTGAAAGTTAAAGCTTCTCTGCTCTCACATGAAACATCTCAAGATATGCAGCTGATTGACCACAGCCCTCAAGGGTCTGAGCACCAGCAGTGCCTCGTGTCACACATCACTGCAGCAGAACATGTTAAAATTGTTTATAGTACTGAACAACACAGAACTGAACCACTAAACCTTAGTCCTACTACACTGAAGGTCCAATGGGATGACTTCAACTAGACAGGAATACAAACAAAAAAAAAAAAAAAAAGGTGTTCATTGTCAACAGGAATAACAAAAAAAGCCATTTCAAACTTCTCTTTCCACAAGATCTGCAACAAACACATAAAACTGTACTACTTTATCTTTAATTGTGGCAAAAAATTTAATCATTTCTGTATCAAAAGATAAGGTAAGGGACAGATGAAGAAATAATTCATTGCCCACTCTACCCTGAGAAGTGCTGGGGCTAGAAAGAAAACTCTCACATCCAAGGAAAAGCCCTTGGGAGACCTCAGCAGGTAAAGCCAGAGTAGAGGTTTCCCAGGCTGGCCCAAGGATAGGAAGAGATGCTTTGGCTGGGGCTCCCCAAGTTAATTCTTCTGGCAACACTACAAAAACTTCAGCACATTTACAATGAATAATTATTTCCTTTGCCTTTACCAGGGAGTGAAATCAACTTCCTGCTGTGGCAGCGTGCATATTTGTGTGTTATTAGCCCCATAAACAACTCCAAACACAGATTTTAACATCCAGTTCTTAGAAATGAAGCCATGCCAAACGCTGTCTGTGACAAAACTGGCCCTGCCCTGCCATAGCTTGAAGTCTCTGGGTTCGAAATGAAAGGTCCTTCCTCCCTCCTCGCCCTTCCCTGGCTGAGAAAGCTCCATAAACATGGGTGAGCTCACTCCCAAAATGGTTTCATGTTCCCTCTGTGGGATGTGAAGTCAGAGGGAGCTTCAGCCTCTCCTCCCTCTCTGCAGCTATTTAGTCAATCTGATGGTGCAGTGAAAGATCTTGGCTTAGAAAGTGCAATGTGGAGTAATGGAGATTTGATCCATGCTGGTCCATGGAACCCTTGGGGAAAGAGTAAGGCTGGCACCAGTCAGAAGATGCAGGTTTTTAAACTGTTGGAGAACCTTTCCTGCAGTAGAGATTAAAATAAGGAGTACTTGACAGTGGTTATTTAACCAAAAGCAGAATCTTCAAAAGGAGCTTCAAAACTAAAATATTAAAGCCACTTTAAAATGTGTAACTCAGCATGTAACTTACATGAATGCCAGTTCCAGGGTGAAACACATAATTTGTCTCTCACACATGAACATCACCAGAATATATTAAATGTAACTGAGATGGTAAAATTCATGTCAGAATTTCTCACAACTGCTTTCTTCAGTAAGATCTCACACTCTTCAGTAGTATCACTCCCCTGGCTGAACACAGTTCACAGTACGTGTTCTACATAAAAAAAATATTCACCATAGAAAAAAAAAAGACTTCCTCAAGATACTGGGAAAAACAAATACAACCCCTAAGTCCTGTGTGATTACATGTACTTCAGTGCTCTGTGATGTCACCAGCCTAAAAACTGGTCTCTCTTGATAGCAGAGGCTATAGGCATTGACTGGAAGCCTTCAGAGAAACCCACGGACGCCACCTTCAAATACATCCAAACATCCATTTCTCAAATACATTGACAATTCAAGTAGTTCATTAAAAATTGCTTTTCATATTGTAATATAGCTTTGTCTGAATGCCTGGATTGCAGCATGGTTGACACAGGCATTTGCAAGTCTCGGAGAAGGAGGAGTTTGAGGCAGCAGGAATCTCACACCACGCTGTGTTTGCCTGTCCAGCACTCGGACTGACAGCAGCCCAGGGGGCCCAAGCCAAAATGAGTCAACAGCATCACAAACACATCTTACAAATGACAATCAGAAGTTTGTGAAACACAAGTTTTGAAAGTTGCTTTAAATGGCTGCTGGATAATGATCCAAACCTATTTTAAATCAAGTTAGCACAACTCTTTCAACCTCTTTCCAGAAAAGTATCTTTGCACTGCAGCTGTGTCCTGAATCATGGAAGGGGACAATGGAGGATGTGCTGACAACATTGGTACGGCAGCTCAGAAGAGCTCCGGCCTAAAATTCCTCCAACACAGGGACCGGAACAGCAACATTTGAATTTTAAGGCCTGAAAACTGTTTCTGACACAGATTTTTATACACCCAGACTAAGCAATAAAGTGACGGAGGTAGGCCTTGGGTTCTCCTTGTTGTACTGACCCCGTGCCTTTACCTTGGCTGCTGCATTCCCAGCCAGGAGGTTAAAGGATTGTAAAAAGTGCAATTAATCAGTGACTTCCTTTCCCTACAGAAGAGAATCCGCACGCCCCCTCCCATGAAGCTGACCCCAGAGATGCCCTTTCTCCACGGCAGCTTCTTCCAGAGATGATCAGGTTTAAATGCTGAGAAAACCCCCGAGTTCACCAGCACGTGAAACTCTCAGCTAAAAATTGTCACAGCGTATTCCAACGACATTCATAAAATGCAGCACTTGTGATAAAGAAACCTGTGAGTGCTGGTCACCTCTCCCAGCTGCTGCTCCTTCCATCTAAAGCTGACATCCAGCACTCAGTGTCACCCTCTCCTGACAAGCAGCAGATTTGGGAGTGGTTGTGAATAGTATGACTAAAAGAATTCATGGCAATTTCTTAGAAACCGCAGTAATTGCTTTTCTTTTTCCTTGAAAATAATTGCAAATAAAAGGATTCTGCAGTAATTGCTTTTTTCCCCTTGAAAATAATTGCAAATAAAAGGATTCTGCAGTAATTGCACTAACAAAAACATGAAGTCTAAAATTAACGTAGCTGTCAGACCAGTAATATCATGCTTGTGAAAAAATCGATTGATATCTAAGCATTTGATTCAGTTATTATGCTAGTGAAATCTGAAATTTTCAGACAAAAAAATGGCAAGAAACTATAGGTAGAGATAGCTTCCATTTTCTGTTAGTTTAAAAACAGCCGAAAACTTAATTTTTCTAATTGCTAATTGTATACACTGTGAGTCTCATGCAGATTAATAAAACTTAGTTGAAATCTAAATGTATTCTTAATAAAAAAGTGTTCAGAAATGACGTTTCTAAGTTGTAGAGAAAGCAATTAGCGTCAGAGTGACCTGCTCAAACCTAGAGGAAGGACTACAGAATTTAATTTACATTTTTGCATGAAACTGCCTTTTCTTCTGCAAATTTTAGCTACAAGTAGTGAAGGTCCTAATTTGCTTTCCTGGAAAAAGAAAACCACAACAAAAGTTCTTGATCCTGCACCTGCACTCCTTGGAATGTGGGTGAACAAGTGTTGGCAGCCTCACACGGCTGACTCGCCCTCCGGCTCCGCCGCCGTGGCTCCTTTGCGCGTCAGCTTCAGCACCGTCGGCTTCTCCACGCCCGCACCGCTGCCCTCGGCTGTCTCTGGAGGACCCAGTCCTTTCTGCTCTTCCTTTGGCTCTTCATTGACTTCAGGGTAAATCACCAAGAAAGTCGCTGTCAAAAAACCCAGGAAGGATCCCACCGAAGCCACCATGGGGATGACTCTGACCGTGCCCACCACGTCCACCACGCCGCCGAGCGCGGAGGCCACCAGGATCTGGGAGATGTAAACCTGACACGACAGGATGGCGCAGTCAATGCCGAACCCTCGCTTCGAGTTCCCAGGGCTGTGGTGGATGTACTGCAAAAAGACAAGAAATGTGGTAGGAGGTAAAACAATGGATGAAAACAATACTTAAACACCAGAACCTTCCTCAAATTCCTCAGCCCCATGGTCAACTTCACATCATCTTTGTGTAGCACCACACAACACTACACAACTCCAGAGCAACAGCCTCCTTATCTGCTCATCAACAGCCTCCTCAGGACCCTGCAGCATGAGGCAGATATTGACTAGGTCACTTCTAGCTCCAAGATTAGGTTTTGTAAAAACAATTTTACATGAAACATTTGGTGTTACATGAAACATTAATTTTATGATCATAAAAAGGAATTCCCCTCCCAATTGCAATGCAGGAACTTGCAATAAATGATCCTCCTGTAATGTGTAATCCAAATGGAACAGTGGAATGACACTGTTGGGAAGTAAAATCATCCTTGTTTCCAGAAGAATTGTTTTTCTTTATGCATCCCCAAAATTACAGCTGCATTTCCAGACTCACTTCAAAATCTAAGACTGTGAAAAACCTGAGTAACACTACCATACCACATCTGAGACAGGAGTAACAACTAGATATATAGTAAATACTCCAATAATAATTTAATTTCTCCTCATCTGCCACATGCACCCAGATTGTTTTATACCTCATAATAGAAAAAAGCAATCATGACTCCCTCTGAGCCAACTCAGTGCCAAAACTATCTGATTTCAGCACCAGCTCCTGCTATTTACTATCCATTCAAGCTTTGGCACACATCTTAACAAAGCAGGTTATCTTCAATAATTTGATTTAACAAATCCATTATGCCACCATGATCTTATGAGAAACATGAATGTTCTGCCTTGATTCACATATGTACTCCAAATATTCAATTTACCTGTTTTATCTCATGGTATTGTCCTAAAAGCGCGTAGGGGCAGTAGGAGATGCTCATGGAGACTATACCCATCGTGCTGATCATTATCATGGTGACGTACACGTTGGGGAACATGGCCATCACTGCAGTGCCAAGGGAAAAACCCAGTGTGCCCAGGATGTAGATCACTTTTATGCTAAGGTCATAGTTGTCCAAGTATTTCTGCAACAAGGCTGCAGAGATGAAGAATAAAACAGGAAATCACAGAATGGTTTGGGTTGAAAGGGACCTTAAACCATCCAGTTCAAACCACCCCTGCCATAAGCAGGGACACCTTCTACTATCCCAGGTTTCTCAAAGCCCTGTCCAACCTGGCCCTAAACACTTCCAGGAATGGGGCAACCACAGCTTCTCTGGGCAACCTGTGCCAGAGTCTCACCATCCTCACAGGGAAGAAATTTTTCCCAATATCCAATCTAAACCTAGTTTTTCAGTTTGAAGCCATTTCCCCTTCAATATCAGTTTCAGGGGATTGATGTGGCAGCTCTATATCCTATTTAGGAGGTAGATGCTCATATTTGGGCTGTCTGACCAGCACAGCCCAACCCCCATTGGGAACAGGATGTGCTCCTGCTTCAGAAAGAACCTGTCCCCACAGTACTGAGCTGTGCAGACATGCCTGCTATGTGCTACAAAACACAGAATTTAAGTTTGACAAAAACTCTAAATTTCAGAGTCTATTGCAAGCCCAAATTATCTGCAGAATGACTTTCAGAAATATATATTTATAATTTTGATTTAAAAACAGTCTTTGCAAAAACCCTCTTGCATATGTGTACAACTCCTATGAAGCATGGTTTTAGTTTTCTGAAGGCTTGTTAAATGCCACTCAATATCCTTTGATTTCATTTTGTGCTTTATGCCACTTAACCATCTGTTCATACTTCCACCTCAACATTTGGAGGAACATTTTCATATTGATTCTTAAAGAAGCCCTTCCCCTCAAGACCACAAGACATGCTTTTCCAAAATATCCTTTACCCCAGACAAGGAGGTGGATGCCAACTGAAACAACACTTTCAGGAGGCCAGGAATTAGTGACCTTGTGGGTCACTTCCAACTCAGAATATTCCATGATTCTACTTTTACCTTAGAAATACATGCATGAGGTGCATTCCACTGTATGACTGCACAGTCTCTTACCTGAACAAACAGCAGCAGTAGCAGCATAAATCACCAGCCCCCAGCACCCCATCTGAACCCCAGCATTGTAGGCATGCAGCTCAGTCGAGTTTGAAGGGGCCTGCAACAGACACAAACACCAACACCGCTTTGTTGTACTGAGCACATCTCAGAAATGAGGGACTCTGAGCAGGCCTGCCCATGGGAACTGCTCTCCTACCTTTGGATCGCCCTGGAAGATGACCTGTCCCATGAAATCTGTATAGAACACAGCTTCAGCAATGATGGAAAACCAAGTCAGGAGGTGGCAGACGCACAGCCTCAGCAGCTCCTTGGGCATCTTTAGCATCGACAGCCACAACAGTCTGACAGTGGTTTCGGTCTCGCCCTCTTCGCTCTCCGTGTCCCCGCTGGAGTTGGTGGTGCCGCTCTGGTTGCGGTGCCGGCAGCGCTGCCGCTGCCGTTTCTGCATGTCGTAGATGTCGTTCATGCTGCGCGAGGACTTGATCAGGACGATGGCGTTGGCCCGGCGAAAGCGGTACCGGTGGGAGCCGATCTTGCCGTAGTAGGAGAAGGTGTAGGACGGCTGCCGGTAGAACATGTGCCTCCGCCGTCGCATGGAGTTGGAAGTGCTGGATTGCTTCATGCCTATTCTGGTGTGCCCGTTGAGGAACTCTTTTGGTAGGGAGCCGTTGATGTTTGGGATTTTATCTTCATTTACACGATTATCAAGCAACATTTCCTCCTCCTTCTCATTCTCCCTGAGGAAAGCAGACAGGTGGTTGAGTTTGGACTTCATGATCTCTTGGCTTGTGTTGTGGGGAGTGTTTGGATATGAAGCATCCTGAAAAATGGAGGGTTCGATGTCATGCAGGAAAAGCAGCTCCGATTCAATTTCCAATGTGGCATCGGGCATGTGCAGAACTGAGTCACTCTTGCTTCTCACAATGTTCACCTCAAGGAACTCCATATTGAGGTCATGCTCCGACTGAACCTCATCATGGAACATGGAAGCTCCATAGGGCTCTTCCTCACTAATTACATTCAGCCGGTTCAGAGGGGGGAGACTGCCACTGAATTTGGCACTGGAAAGTGTATCTCCTTCATCATCGATCCTATCCTGCTGAGGGTTATATTGCTCTTCTTCAATGCTAAAAAGGTGGAGAGCAACGGAGACAGAGAAAATAATGGCTGCGAAGAAAAAAAGGACTTGCTCTTGAGATTTAAAAATGCTACCCAAGAAGGTCTGTGTCCAGTCCAGCCCTCCTAGCATATAACCAATTGCTCCTCCAAGACCTGTGAAGAGAAAAAAGTGAGAAGTGAGTTCAGGAAAAATCAATTCAGCCACAATCTGGTCTTCAATAAGACTGAACAGCTGCCAAAAACATCTCAGCTAACTCCCTACCAGCTGAAAATGCATGGATGTTCAGGGCCATGTCTTGTTCTTCACTGTCCACCACATCCAACAAGTAGGCCCGAATTGGCCCTTCGGTTGCATCAGCGCAGAAGTCCAACACCACAACCCCAAGCACCGTGAGAACTATTCCAATGGGCTGCTTGTCCGGGACATCACCAATAGCCAGACCTGGGGAGAAATGGGAGAGGTATCTGAGCATCTCATTTAAAAAGGGCAAACTCCTAAGAACAAGCTTAATACCTTAAGAGAGAGGTGGCCAACATACTGCAAACATTCCTTTATGGAGCAAAATGGCAATTTCAGCTCTTTGGCACAGCATCATGGAAGGTCTAGGACAAGGATGGTTTTCATGTTCTTAAGACGGACATTTATCAAAATGTTATGTTATAAAGCATCTCTTAAACCTCAGGGAGCACTGGATATTATTTTGTATTCCTCCCATGTATTTTCCTTCAGATGCTGAAGGCTGTTTTTATAAAAGACGCCATGGTGGGAGAGGGGAGCATCCAAAATGACATATTTCATCTGTCAGATACATTCACAGGTAACTGCACTGCTGGCAGCATTCCTGACTTGATGCTTAATGTATAGTAGTCACAGTACACCAGGATAAAGTGACATTTAACCCCTTCATCTATCTTTTTGATTTTCTTAAACATTCTTATTTTCTAGATTGCTTTTTATAAGCAAAACTTTTAAGGATGAGGCAACATGGATATATTTTGCATTGCAAAAGCATCAGTCAGCTTCTGTTGACAGCATGATATGAAATGCTTTTTGTCTACAGAGTAGAAAGGCAGCATTAGCACAGAGCTGGATAATTTGTTACAAGATGAACCAGCGACAAAAGCATGAATTACTCAAATCACAGAGATTTAGAAGTTACACATGTGAGGCTGATAAAACCATTAGTGTAACCGATTAAAATGTCTGTGGAAGGAGATGAACTGGCTAAGCTACTGAAAATCAGCTAAATCTCAAGTGCTGATTCCTGCATATTGAATCCTCATTTATACCAAACCTTTTGAAGGCAGAAAACACAAGCAGTGCTTTATATCTGCTGGAAACCTGAACAGGGCAGGAGAGAACAGGAGCTGGATAAGGTGTTCTCCTGGGACATGGCTGTATCATGATTGGGATTAGCCAACCTCTCTGTTCCTGGTTATCCTCTCTGTGACTCCTACTACCAGAGGCCACATTATGAAAGAGGGTCTGATACAGTTTTTGCAGCATCTCCTGTTGTCCTAAATTGCAATTAGGATTGCAAGTAACTGGAAACTGAGGATAGGAAAGCAAAGAACAAAAATTGACAAAATTTTGTGCTGATTTATTAGAAGGCTTCAAAATAAGCCTATAAACTGAACCTGAGGTTTGCTTGCTAGTATCAATGGCTCCTGACCTAAACTACTGTATGGAACTGAGAGCTTCTTATCACTTAAAATCTTGTAAGAGGGTTGCAGTCTAACATCCTGCAAACATCTGGAGGAAGAGGAGTAAATTTTGGAGACACAACAACTAAATACAATTAATGACAACTAAATACAATTGATAACAAACCATACAGTCATCCTAGGACAATTCCATATGATAACAATTCAAATAAATAATATTTATTGTTTGGATAAATTAAAAAAGCACAAACTAAATGTCACCTATCTGAATAGCTTGTCCACTGCAGTTTGCAGAGAACTGAAGCCAATCATATGGCATTCCAGTCTGGCTTTAACAGGCTGAGCCAAGGTAACATTCCATTCATTTCCCTCAATTAGTAGACCTGTTTCACAATAGAGCTGCATCTAACCCCAAAAAAGTGAGCCAAGAGGATGTTATTAGGTGCTAAGTTCCTTTTGTTTGCATCAGTCCAATCATTTTGTAAACATTTTCATAAACGTACTTGCTGTCACCTCTCCTACAATAAATTTACAAAGAGATTGTAGATTAAATTAGTAGTAAACTATGTTCAAGGGAAACTATTTTTACCAGCTTTTATGGGGGCTCAGGAAAAATTATTTTCCCACATAGTTTTTGATAAACAAATATTAACTGTGTTCTGGACTTTTTCAATACCGGGTCTAAGAAAAGCACAAGAAAAAGTGAAAAGATAATTTTTGAAATAATGCTGGAAACAGGATGTGTTCCCAGATATGCATTAAAGGGAAAATGGATCACAACAGGAAACATTTCCCTGTGAACAGGTTGCTACAATTTTCCCATGTCAAGGATCAACCAAATTCGTCTCAGCGACTGCAAACATTATGCTGGCAACCATTGTATTAATAACATTGTTATTAATACCAGTTACAGCTACGATTGCACAATGCTCAGCACAGTGCTGTAATTCATGAGTTCAAATAATAACAGGCAAGATGGACAGAGCTCAAGGGCAGGGTTGTGGAGACTTCTAATGATTTTAACATTAAATATGAGGTAAACCAACTGCAGAACATTATCTTTACTTCCTACATTAAAATATCAAAGCAGGTACATTAGTAGGAATGCATGTGGGGGGATTTCCTTGTTATTTACCTATCACAGAGCCATTAAGGAAAAGTGCAACTCCAAAGAGGACACCAATGCAGAGAGCAAGGATAAAAGGCCGCCGGCGGCCCCAGCTCAGCGTGCAGCGGTCACTGGCCGAACCTATGAGCGGAGTGAAGATCAAGCCCAGGATAGGGCTGAGGAACCAAGTGAGGCTGTAGTATTGTTCAGGAAGACCTGAAACAAGGAAAAAAATAATGGAAATGTTATGTGGCACACACCAAACATTTCACTCTATACATGAAGTTTTGTTACAGCATTGAAAACAGTAAATTGAGGGCAACCTACAGTGAATTCTCTCCCTGATTAAAAACTCATTTAAGCTTCTTTAGCAATGGTTAAAAAAACAGCTAAGCACAGATCATTTACCTTTCAAATACCGGGGCAGTAAGAAGGTAACAACTGGAGTATTTCTGCTATTGAATCCTCTATCAGTTTGTGGAACATAAAACCAAAATATTTTGGGGTGCTTGGAAGCTGCCTGGCTGTCATATACACAGATCCCCTGCTCAATATATCTTTTAAGATTCAAAATTGAACATTATAGCAGTGCTGTTTTAATCTAAGACCACCCCCACAAAAAGGTTATTAAAGATTTAATGGACTGAAAGTGAAGGACAGAATTTGAATGTCTTATGGAATGTCCCATTTCTAGGCACAAAAATGTTTATTTAGAAAAATGAGTGACAGACAATAAAACCAACAATTAGCAATTATTAATCAACTTAGATAAATCTAAGGTTTGTTCATCCCCACTGTCTTTGCTTTCTTTACGAACAGAGATGACTATTTATAGGATCAGATGGGGAAAAGTTAAAAATTACTAGATGGCACTTATTAGAAAACAACAACTTGCTAGAAATAATAATTTCTGGAGAAGAACGAACTCCCGAGCGCTGCTCTCCACACCCCCAGCACGGAGCAGTGGCCTGCAGATGGCAGACTGGCCACAGCAGCAGCCACACCAGCTCCTCTGGGACCTGCCTCCTGCTCCTTTATCAGCACAGGGCAGGTAACACTCGGACACGGTTCTTAGAAAAACGTTAAAAACAAAACAATCTATTTCTTGCAGTCCAACTGATGCCAAGACAGAAAAACTCGGTGTCTTTATCCCAGGAAGGAAAACAATTTATTATCCAAAGCCATATATGGTGAGTGCAAGCAGTGTTTGACCTTTGCTGGCGAGATCAACCTGTACCTTGTGCTCCCTGTTCAGCACACTGAGGCATCCATTACCAAGCAGGATTATACCAATCCCTGCCCAAAATAGCCTCTCATGCAAATTTGGAAGTCTAATCTGCTGCTGTTTAAAGTAGCACCAAATCTTGACTAGCAACACTAAGTTCTTCCATGAGACAGATCAGATTTTCCCAAGAGTGTTGCACACTCTGTGGTGATACAGAGATTATATTATGGAAAATAAGCTATTTTTTGGCATGAATAACCAATTTCATCACCAGGATTCAAAATCCATGTCTGAGGCCAAGGTCTGTGTGATTTGACTCAACTTTGGCTAATGAACAAGCTAGGAAGTGACAGCTGCCCTGATGAGTCCAGAGTTCTTGGAAGAGACCTGCTCCTGCTGAAACTTCCCAATCTGTGTTTCCATGAGCCTTGTGCCACAGGGAATGGCACCATGGTTCAGCCACCTTTCCCTGGTACAGGCAGCTGCAGGTCTGTACTGAGGCCAACACTCCACATCAGTACTTCCCATGCAACTGGTGACTCCTTTTGCACAGGATTTTTAGATCTTTAGGAAAGGCCTGTGTTTGTACAGGTGGCACCGTGTTCACATCATGATTCAAATCACTATCTCCTGCTTAGCTTTTCCTGCTGTTTGGTGATGCCTTGGCTGACATGGAAGTTTTAGCTGAGACAACTCTGTGTGTGTTTGCATATTAGACCCAGAGCTCTTGTTCAAGAAGCCACGGTGCCTCCAGACTGCAACATTTATTTGTACCATCCAGCTTCTCTTCATGAACACAATCCTCATCAAAAATGCAAGTTAGGAAGCCAGCAATTCAAGCAGAAGTGCAAGGAAAACTTCCATTTCCCTGTTGTTTTAACACTCCCTTTAACTTCACCAGGTTCAACAGCTTCCCAAGCACACAAGCAGGTTCAGGCACCTCATGTTTAACTGGCACCTCACCTGCTCCAGGATGTTGACACTTATCAGTGCCTGAGCTGGCTTAAAAATTAATTAATGATGGGGAAGAGGAAACGTTTGGTTCAACACAAGTAAAACTAAAGGCTGGGCATGATTTATTTAGGGTGAATGATTTTTCTGCAGGACACAGAAGAAATGGCAACGTGTAAATACTCATCCCATTTTGCCTACAGAGAACCATCCTGGGAGCACTGGTTAAGCACCCAAGGTTGCTACTGTGTGAGGCCAAGTCCCTGCAGGGTCTGTTTCAAACACAGTGAGAGGCTGCAACTTAACCAGTGTCATGGATCTTTATTGTAGTGATCACCAACATCTGGAATAACTTGGTGGCGTTTCACTGCACAAGGGCTGTGCGTTGAAAGCAGACATTTCTTTTCTGAATTATGTTGTGACTTGTGAGTTATGAGCTGGGATGTCTCAATCGAGCTCATCCATCAGTAAACATTTGTGAGAAGCTGGGAAGGTTTTGCAGTAAATCATACAGAGACTTTAAATAAACACGGATGAAGGCTGGCAAGAGCTCTGTCATCAGCCTAACAAGCCTCATCACATCTTATGCGAATAAACAATCGAATAGACTTATTTATGCAAAATCGACACAAAAATATTCTCTTTTAATAATCCAACACCCATTGAGACAAACAATTTGTTTTAATGGAGACTGTGAGCAGAAACAAGGAAACACTGGTAGATCAGGGACAAGCAATAGGAATATAAATCAGGGATGGCAGGGGTTGGCACAGCTCACTGTCCCTCTGTCCTTGAGGCCACCACTTTGTCTCCAGTCTGCAATGACACCTGTCTGTGGTGTTTACAGATCTTAACAACAACAACAAGTTCTGGAAACACACAAACCATTTGAAATTACTTTTGCAGAGAATTAAAAACTGTTTACAAATATTTCTCCTTCAGCTGTAAAACCTGCACATTTCTAAACTGGACAGATATTTTTTATGCTTTATAGCCACAGCCAACTGTCATAAAAATGTCCTAAAATTATTAAAAAAGCATTCAGTACTTGACTTCAAGTACTTTCAAGATCAACTTTGCATGTATAACTCAAAATCAGATTAAGGTCTGGCTTGATTTTACATGTCAGGAATAGGAAGGAAAAAAGGTCTTCTACCCAATCTTTGATACATGACTAAAATTAATGAGTTTTATCTTTCCATGCATGAGTCAGAGGAGAGAGAATGAAATGCTTTCTTGGAAAGAATTTATTTTTATTTATTGCAAAGGGTGATCTTCCTAACATCTAAGTATTATAAATAAAAACCTAAATCTAAATATTTACAGTGAAAATGGCATACTTTGCAGAAGACATGAATCTCAGTGATTTCAGATCAGAGCCATGGATGTAGCTGTTATGGAAGGGTAAAAAGGACACTCCAAGAACATTATGTTTCAAGATTCTTCTTTAGAAAAGCCACTTTGATATTTTCTTATTGAACTACTCATTAGCAGCCAAAATATCTATCTTTAGAAAAAGAGGCCATGATAAAAATCTATACAAGAATTAATAGCCCCATGCCAAAAAAAATGGAAGAATTTCTAAAAAAGCTTTGAGTGCTCCCCCAAGTAAACAGGAAAGGGATAACTTTCAAGTGAAACGTGAGCCATTCCCACAGATTGGGTAATGGCAGGGATCACCGACATGAGCACAACCTGTTTTCTCTCTTGCTGGAGAAGCCATGCCATGGGACTGCTTCCATAAGCTAAGTGGCAAGGCCCTGATAAATTGCATTCCAAGAGTAAGCCAGCAGTTTATAAAATCATCATGTGTGTTTTACATACAGTTATGAAGAATTCCAAACTGTAACCATTTATTAAATGCTGTGTATGGCTTTACTGTAAGTATGTAAACTGTGAGATTCTCACATCAGAATTTAGTTGGTTACTCAAGTGGAAACTGAGTGGGGCTAGAGACGACTCCTGGCAGGAAGCAGGTGCACGTGAAAACTAAAAACAAGACAGGAAAAAAATTAATCTGCTGTTGGGAGAATACCCTTCTGAACCTGACAGACACCTCACCTGAGCAATGCATAGGCAGAGAGAGCAACCATTGTAGCAATGGACAGGAAATCCTTTTGTGTTTGCTTTCTAGATCTGAAAGTTGAGATGTGTGTTGATAAGTTCAGTCTGCCCAATGAACCACAACTCTGAAGAACTCTAGTGCCCAGAAGTCTTCTCTCTCTGTATAGATTTAGGTGTCACCTCTGATGTCTCTGCTCAGCATTGCTGCTGGGAAATCAGAGTTTTGTAAAGCTCACAGCCATGTTCCACCAGGAATTTTCCAGCAAAGAGCTTTTTGAGGCACTGAGCACGACCTCCACTGTTCCATGAAGTCAGACTTCAAAAGGTACCTCACAGATGCTCTTCCTAAAATTCACCCTTCATGCTGGCAGAATCTGCAGGACCTTCATAATTTCAACAGTAGGCTGCTTTAGTGCTAGACATTTTCATATAAATGAGAATATTCCAGACAGACAAGGAGAACTCCAACCCCAAAATACTATGCTTCCCTTAAAAGAGGCTGTTCTGCTTTTAGTATCTTGAATGTCTGCATATATGATACGCATATTTAGGTTGGCGTGCGTGATTTGGCAGGAGAAGCAAAAAAAAGAAAAAGACTGAAAATTTAAATTCTTAAAGACATTGTGTGTGTATATATGTGTATGTGTGTCTGTGTTTAAACAACAGAAACCCCCCTAAGTCTTCCAGAGGTTTTCTGCCTCACAAGAATGAGCTCCAAAAATGAAACTTTATAGAAATTCTGTCTGCAAGGGTGTTAGAAAGTTGAGGAAGATAATTGCATATCCTAATGGTTCCTCTCTCTGTATATGTATGCTGCTAAACCAACAGAATGTCACCATTTTATGCAATATTTTAAAATGGGAAGGCAGTTGGGAAGGCAGCTGAGGCAGGAAAGACAACAGTAAGCAGAAATGTATAGACAGAAGGAATGTTTTGACACCAAGAAGTTCCTTTTGACGCCCCATTCAGTGGCAAGGACTCAGCTGGGGGGTGTATTTTAAATAAACTTGGCCATGGTTACGTGCTGGGCCAGCAGCCCTGCAGCATCCAGTTTCTGACGTGCACAACAGATGCACGGATGCTGGCTTGGACTGAATTTCAAGGCAGCACAGCCATGAGACTGTCATCCATGTGACAGGCTGTCCACAACCTCTTAGAGCCAAAAGTGAAATGTCCCAACTGCTAAGAGCTGCTGCACCTGCCTAGAACAGGCCACGGCTCGGCTGGGACTGATTTTGTATGGCCAAGAGTGGTTCCACACAGCCTTTTTCAAAGGCTGCTGAGACCCACATGTAGACTCAAAGGCCAAAGCAGCTGCATCCCATTACCAGTTTAATGCTGTTCCTTTATTTTGTCTGTAATTTTCCACCTCCACACTTGCCTTGCCAGGTAGCAGCTCTTACAGCAAATGCCATCCGCCAACTTGGAAAAGCACCCTGGTGGCCTCACGGGGGAGGAATAATAACTGGAGGATTATTATTTAGCCTTTTACTGACAGCTAATCTGAGGAAACACCAAGGAGGGAAAAAACATATTGGATAAACAAGGTTAGTATTTGTGGTGTGAACTGAATGTGGAGCAGGTCACAAGGCAGACTCAGAAGTCTCATACAAATCAGTGAGAAAAAGAGCAAAACACAACAACAGCTTCTGTTACGAGCGACGACTGCCACTGAGACCCTTGTAATATGGCATTTCCCAGCCAGCTACAAACAAACAGGACACTGGCTTCTAGTAAATAAGGGTTTGTTTTTTCCCAGACAAAAAAAGTGCCCAACAATAGTGGGACCAGCACTGCTCACGGTTCACAGGAAATGCTCACTGTGTCACCATCAGCCTAAGGGCTGCGTGAGGTCACGAGTTACATGGAAGAAAGATTAAGTCACATGCAGCAGTTTCTATTCAAAATCTCTTTTTGATAAGTTCTATTGGGGGAAAAATAGTTCTTTATAAGCTTAACAATAAGATCTGATATGGGAATAGGATGCTAAGGTCCTATTTTCATTTGTTAGAAATCATCACCTAGAGACTTGTTTATACACTTTAAATAAACACCATACAAATTTCTGAACGAACACAAGAAGCTGTCATGCCCTGCAAATGCTTTCTATTCCACAATTTTGTAGCAGCAAATACTGTGTGCTGCTAAAAATATTTCACATTGATCTGTTTAAAACTGCATTGCTTATACAGTCTGCTTTGTTTAGATTATTTTTGAGGAGTGTACCAAGCAGAACCGATTCTTGTCAAAAAGCTGTGAAAAAGTTTGAACTCTGGTATCTGCTTTTCATGTTATACACAAAAATTATACAAACAACTGCAAACTCAAGCAACTTAGCTTTGGAGGATCTATATCAGGGGTAGGGGTTTCAGAATAATTTCATAAATTCAGCCAAATATGCATTCCCTTATATTAAAAATACAAACTTGCCACACATTTGTGTTTCCCAGAGGAACTGCAAAAAAGCTGCAATGCCTGTTTTGACACCATGAAACTTTGACCATATATTCTTTGCTTCTTGCTATCTCCTCATTTTAGGACTTTTAATGGCTTAGACTGGGACCCTGAGCTGCCAGAGAAAACATACCTGAGCCAACATATGTTGAACCAATGCACTGGAATAGGCCTGACTGGTGGTCTGTGCACTAATGAGGTACAGTCAGCACTTGTAGAGTTTGTTGCACCCATGAGAAACCACATTCTAACTTCTGGATTGAAACAGGAACTCTGGCCAAGAGGAAAGGGCTAAAAAAAAAAGCACAATAATTTCTCCTGGTGCCCATTATCATGATCTGAGCAGTGAGAGTACAAGCTTTTAAGAAAGCAATAATTTCAAGTACTTTTTGAAATTGGAGTCTGGTAGCACATAAGACAGTCTCTAATTTGCACCCCTAACGTAACAGTCTCACAGCTGCGGGGGTGCGCATATGAAATGAAGCATATACAGGACTTGATTTTTAGGTGAAAATTTTGCTTTGCATTCAGTGACTCCTTTCCAGCCTGTATAAGGCACTTGCTCAAGCTTGTCCAGAAGCTGCTTGGAAGAAGCAGCAAACAGCACTGGTGAAAATCTGACCAATACTTCTGATCACAGGGCTCAGTTCAGTTGCAAGAGAGCAGGTGGAAGAACTCAGAACAAAACTGCAAAGTTCTTCATTGCTGCTTAGCTTCCTACATTAAAATGATTGCTTGCCAAGCTGTCAGGCATCTTGATCAGTGTCTCAGGAACAATCTACTGCATAAACAGCACCTCAAAACTGTGGCTTCAATCTTCCCACTGGTAAAATTCACATCCTGAAATTCCTCTTGTGCCTGTCGAATCAGAGCTCTTGTGCTTAGCCTGCAACATTCACGAGCTGTCAGCACATTATCCACATCTCACAGGCAGCAGTACCGAGCACTGCAGGAACACAAACATCACCCACTTGCAGGCAGTCTCTCCCCTCCCTCATCCCTGTCCTGGTTAGCTCTTGTCAGCAGGGATGGCTGCACAAGGGCTGGGATGCTGAGCTCTCAGCTCACTCAGCTGCTCTGTTACTGCTCTGGATCATATACAGGGCTGCCTCTGTGCAAACAAGGAATTTTTTGTGGGACACAAGAATGGAGGGATAAAGCAAAATTTCTCCATTGGATGGGGTTATGGGCACTGAGGAGAGTGATAATAAAGGGAACAAATGATCAATAGGAATATTGCAGAGACATAAAAAACATGGCACTGCAAAAAACTGACATCCAAGGGAAAAATGCAGAAAATTCTTTCAAAACTACCAGCAGAAGTCAGCTGCAGCCACCCTAGAAAGGTCAGGAAAAACCCAGAGGACCAGAGACACTTTGCAGGGGAGAGGGCTGAGGCAGTATATCTTCTAGGACAGGAACCTGTTTCCTGCATTGCTATGACATTCAAACCTTCTACAGCACATTCAGGCCTTTAAAATGCACACATTTTTCTGCTTTAGTCACTCCCTATCATGAGGACAAGACTCTAGACAAAATCTGCATCTACATTAGAGACACAAGAACAAATAATTAATAGGAAAATTAAAATGCTGACATTAGGTTAGAGATGTAGGAAAACTGTCTGACATTTCCTCAAAACTTGTATTTTGAATTTTAGATTTCCTTAGGAGCTGGATGCAAATAAGTCAACACTGTTACAGCAGAATTAACTTCCAAAAAATTTGGTAACTATTTCATGCCATGTCTGCACCTGACTAGAGCCATCCATTTTGAAAGACCAGCTAAACTGGTAATAAAACAAAGCCCTGGCTCTTCAACAGCTTCAGTACAGAAATATTAGTGCAGTGTTTCACATACAGAGTTCTGAAGGTGTTTTTAAGCTGCAGAAGAGCAATATCTCCTTCTGGCAAAGCTATTCTGCCTTTTGAAACTATCTATGCAATAGCATGCAGCAACCACGGTGGGTTAAATAATGCTTCTGGAAAATGGAATTAAGGAAATAAATGACAGGCTTCTTAAAGGATTTCATCATCCAGCTCTCCCATTTTCTGTCTCTGCTCAATTATTGCTTCTCAACCTCCTACAACTGTCCTCCCCTTCTCATATTTGGCAACTGTGGGAGTCGTTAGTGTTTCATTAAGCTCTGCTGCTGCTCGGCTGTTCTGCCAAAGTTGTAGAAAGGTTTATGTGGCTTTCCTGACAATTTCTGGTTTATAACCCAGTTTTATGGTGCTGTGTCAGGAAAGAGAAGTGTATGTTAAGAGAAGTGAGCCAAAGGTATGTGTGGAAGGGAGAGAGGGGAAGCAAAAGCCTGGGAACAGCTGAGGTTTGAGGCATCAGAGTGAGAACACATGGGCTGATCTGCAGGCAGGCAAATGTGATTTTCCTTTCAGCATGATCACAAATGCTGTCAAGCAAAGCTTTTAAAGCTTCCATTATTTATTTTAAAGTTTCTAACCCTCCTACTAACCTACTTCCAGAGGGGTAACCTATGGTAATTCAGGTAGAAGACTGTATCTAGCTTACTGCCTTTATAATAATCCAGTTTCCTACTTCCTTATCCAATATTGACACATGTCTATTACTTATTTGCTACTCCTGCTGCTGCAGAGTAATAATAAAAAAAATGCATATGCAATCAAAACAATGCATATGACCTGCTCTGCTCAAGGAAAGGTCAAAGAATCTACAATTGCTGTTGTAGATATATTTTTTTTACTGTAGCTAATTAGCAATTCCTATAGGTTCCACTGAATTATATCCTTATCAAATCCACAGTATTTATTTTTGCCAGGGTACAGCATAAAGTGCCAGCTTTATTTAAGAAAGAAGCTGAACCTTCTATGCTCAAACAGTGAGAATACCAAAAAAGCTTTCCCCGTGCTGCAGCAGGAAAATAAGCTGCAGGGAGAACAAGGAAACACAACATTTCCAAGGGCTCCCATCTACTGCTAAAGCTAATTCTCCCAAGTTTTCTAGATTATCTGTGCCATCCTTTTTGGCTCTTGGGAAACTTGTTTTTAACTTTCTTGCTCTTTCACTTATTAACCAATATTTAGAAATATATCACTTTGACACTAGTAAGAAATTTGCATCACAGCGTTTAACAAGCTGAAATGGAATATAGATTAAATCTGATGCAAGTTCCAGTGTGCTGAACCAGCACTAATAAAAAAACTTCTTTTTAACCACCACTGTAGAGCAGTTTTAAGAGTATAACAGAGGTGTTTACATCAAGTAAAAAACTGAAAACTTTCTTCAGAGTTCTAGAACAACACAGGTTGTGTTCTGTATCAAAGAACCACCCAAGGCTGATTTCACAATGTCAGGGTATTTATTCCTGTCTCCTGTTGCTGGCCAGTTAAGCAAGCTGCAGACAACAGGACTCGAAGGTCACACACACAACATCAGCATCTATTTCCCTTCTCTCCTAAATGTCTAAATGTATGCAGGCTCATGTATGAATGCAGCAATCAATAAGCTGTTTCACCACACTGATCCTTCCCTCACCCTTTTAAAAGGCATCAGCCGTACGTGATGCCCCACTTGGGCTCGGCGCATTACGTAACGCTGCAGCACTTCCCGCTCCTCTGGCTGCAAGATTACACATCAATTACTGTGACATGTGTTGCCTGAAGAGATGCAGCATCCCAGTTTATCCAAAGCTCAATAGGGTTTTTCGTCACTGTTTCTAGAATATCGACAAATTTATAAACAAAGGAATTTGTCTTGAATTCCTTGAAAATTCCCAAATCCAAGAGGTTCTTAAAGCACAACAGAAAATCTTTCATTAACCTGTTCCACTAATCAACAGTGGAGCTTTTGTTGCAGTGATTAACACATTAATACCCTGGAATATTACTTACCTCTGCTTACATGGCTGAGCCAAATCCCAACCAAAAACTCGTTTTTACCCCTAGTTTTAACTCCAAGTACAGTCAAACCTGAACTGTTAACTCTGGGTATTTAACCCAGACAGATTGAAGCAACCCTCCCACCTCTTAAAAAAGTCTGGTCAACAAACAACTTTTCACCTTAAGAGCAAGTTTTTAATTAAAATCATACTGGCTTAAGAGAGAGCTATTCAATATGGGGCTGCCCAGCAGCACCACAAGGCAGCACTAGGTGCAGCCTGTGCCCTCTGCTCTGGTGCTGTTCTGCTCTGCAGGGCAAAGAGTTTGTGCCCAAAGGAAGCTTTGAGTACCATTCCACACTGCTCTACCCAGACCTCAAGGGTAGGGAAAAGCCTGATTGACATAACTAAGCAAGAACAAGATGAACAGCAGCCCTAGGAGATCCAAATTTCTGGGACTTGCTCATGGCCAAGACTTTTAAACCACCATTGTAGCAAACACTGGACTAGAAGGCATCATGAAGATATTAATTCCTATTCACTGCAGCAGAACTTTCCCCTGATGTGTCTGCTCCACCCCACCAACTTCCAAACCCTAGGGAATCATAGAGGATATGGTACACCCTGCCAAACAAATGACTGGCATATACATAGTCCAACATGGCACCTGGTCAGTGTATCCAGGAACAGAACTTGCAGAAAGAAAGCAAGCAGACTTGAGGGTAGCCAAAAAAGTATTTTTTTGTTGAGCAGGCAGCTAGACAGAGTCTGGGCAGCAGAATATTTGCGCCCTGGAATCACAAGCAGCAAAGAAAACAGTTCATTTCCAGCCTCAAGAGTAAAATGCAAGGAGCTTGTCTCTGCACATTGATAAAAATAATTCTTTCCTTCCCCAGTTTTTAGACTTGACTACATACTTAGAAGTCACATGAAAACAGTGACTTAAGGAGGTGTTTTCTGGCCTGTGTACCCCTGCAGACACCATCTGAGAACCTTTTTCTTCCCAGGGATTAGTGACCAGACAGATGATCTTTACATTTCAGCAGGGATCACATTTTCATAGTCCTTTTAAGGGTCAGAAGGTGGTGCAGGTTCTATAATTACCCTGGTTGACCCAACAGAAAAAAACATAATACCTAATAAACGTTATATCTACCCAATATGCACTTCATATTCCAAAAGCCATTTCCCCCCCAAACTGCCAGAGAAGAAAAAAGCTGAATTGATCCTACCTACACTCCTCCTTAGGCCATTGAAATCATGCAGTCTCAAAGTGCTTTACTTCCCTTTTCAATATTCAAAGCCTCCCAAAAAGGCACCATTCTCAGGACAGGCTTACAACAAGAGTATTGTTAATTGTTACCATGCTGAAAAATCAACCTCATGGACTTTGCAAAAGCTTTTGGACCACAAGTTTGTTTATGACAGGAATAAACACTCTGCCTGGGATCATTTTGGCCACGACTGTGCTACTGGGAAACTCTACCAGAAAGTCCCTCAGCAGAGAGTGGTAACACAGCATTTGCTTTTAAATTATTGGCTGTTTTAAAAGTGTTGCTGAATTACGTGAATGAATATATAAAGAAACGTGCTGATTCTTCTAACTCATTATTCATTGTTTGCTTTAAAAAAAAAACAAAACCCCAAACAGGCAAATTTTGCAAATAACCTATCCTAAGCCCCTAAAGAGAAACTGCATTCCTCTACCCAGTTGCCTTTATTGAGGTTAATACCTCATGTGGCTACATCAAGCGGAACAGAAATCCTATTAGCGATTTCTCCCTTTGCTGCAACAAATGAACAGCATGTTGGAGTTTGCAGGCACAGTTTTCCATGTACATTGCTCCAGGAAAAACACTGCAGTTCACCAGAGGTTGTAACAATCTCTAGATGAAAGAATGAGGACTATCAAAGTGAGAGTTTTAATCAAGTGAAGATTTTCCCTGCCAAAAAAATGTGGGTTTTCTCTGTATCTACTCATGCCATCAACCACTTGCCTTGTGGTAAAGCATTATAGAAAACCATCCTCTCAGATGAAATTTTGGGATTGATTAAACACAGTCTTGGTGTTTATGGAACCTGCCTCAAACTTTCAAACTTTCCTAACTTGCATGTTTTGGCTTGAACATTAACTAACATGAAACACGTTCTATACATGTGCAGGGGAGATTTAAAAGCAGAGCTGCTTTCTCAGTGAAATCTTCTAAATTCTAGTTAATAAACCCCTTGATCTTAGTATTTTGAGCATGCAGGGTCATACTACAGGGCTGCTCTCATTGGAAATTTTAGTAACTAGAGCACAGTCTCAGGCATCACTCCAAATAACTCACTCACTGTGTCCCAGAGAAGTGACTCTCCCACCCTCACTCAGCTGTTTAAAAATTATACAACTGCATTTGTATGTGAAGGATAATGAGATCCATGGAGTCCCTTTGCACCAAATAACGGGAGTTGATAGTCTGGAATAAAATGTAGTAATACAAGATGAGTAAGACTTGTTACTGCAGACTCTTAAATGTGATTTTCACTCATGTGTATTATGTTGCCCAATCAGTGAAACTACATGTGGAAGGATAAATTTACCAATAAAAGCTGAAGTTAAACAAGTAGAGCACACCAGCACAAAAGACAGCAAATATTTCCTTTTCAAATGTGCAAATTATGAGAGTTAGACCCCACTGGGGAGGAAGCAGGACAGAACTGTATTCCAACAACCAGACAAGTATTTTTATTATATTTTCTTTTATATCACTCTGTAATGTGTAATTTAAATAATAATATATATTATATATATAATAATGTAATTTTTTCTTGCCATTTAAACTTAGAATGGAACAAGTTATACATGTATATATAATATACATGTATATATTATTATGTATGTTACATATACATTATTTATACATAGATACAAGTTATATAAGTTACAGGTGTAACAACACAGCATTATTCAGTCATCTATCAAAGGACCTGAATAATTTTTAAGATTCAAACCTAAATAATTTGCAAGATTTGGCAGTCCTTTAACACCTGACGAAGTTGTACCAAACTCCCCTCCTGAAGGTTACAGCTCAAAAACATTTGAAAACTTATTTGAAGACATTTGCCACATCAACAGGGTAGGAATACACAGTGCAGAAAAATAACCTTCCTCTCCAATTATCTCCATAACCTCTGGCACACGCTGACTGCTCTCCAGACTGATGGATTCCCTGGCACAAAATTTATGACGCATGACTTTGACTGCCCAGAGAAGGGGGAGCACTTGGTAGACTATTGCTTAATTAAATTACAGAGAAAGAACCACCCTCAGCCTTTTAACTGATTACATACTCTTATTTTTTCATGCCAACCTCAAATATCCTGAAGGCTCCCCCGTGCACTTCCTGAGCTTCTCCAGTGTTACACAACAAGACTGTACTGGGGGGACCCAGTAAGTCATTGAGGAAGGGGTGTCAACACTGCTGCTCACCACATGTCTAGCCATGATCTCTGAGATGTCAGCCAGTTTGGGCTTTAAAACTGTGTTTTCTCTTAGTTGTAACAGAAAGGAAAGAAAAGAATTTAAGTTTTGTTTTAATTTCAAACAGATGACAAAGTTTCCTTCTGCTCTTATTTAAGGTCAGTATTAAGTAACATTATTTGCTTTGTGTTTGAGGGTAGGTTTGGATTGGATATTGGGAAAAAAATTTACCCTGTGGGGTCCTGGCACAGGTTTCCCAGAGAAGCTGTGACTACACCACCCCTGGAAACATCCAAGACCAGGTTGGGTGGAGCTCTGAGCACCCTGGTCTAGTGGAAGGTTTCCTGCCCATGGCAGAGGGCTGGAACTGGATGGTCTTGAAGGTTCTTTGCAGCCCGAGCCATTCTTGGGATTCTATGTTACAAAGGCATTAATGTCAGGAATACCCAAACCCTTTTTTCCAAAGCAGCACATGTAGTGCAGAACCACTACAGAGGCGACACCAAAAACTAGCACCAAAAACTGACACCAAAGTCTAGCAACCAGAAAGTTACTTGTTTAAAGTTTTGCAGAATAATGACGTAAGGGGAGAAAAAAGATCAAAGCACAGTGCATTTGCTCTTCTTTCCTGCTGCAGCTTGGAAGAAAACAGCAGATCAGATATTTCAGTGGCATCCAATGACTGCATAAATTGATTAAATTGCAGCTGAGTATGATAAACAATCATTTTGAAGTCACCTGATGCAGTCCATATAAGACAGCAGGAATGCCTGTAATGACTCTTCCTTGCCAGAAAATGTCTGGCTTGGTAGGACACTGACTGTGACTTTCCAAATCAGGCAAAGAAAACATAATGAATACCACAACTGTCTCCACTACAACTAATTAACCCCAGTAAACAAACATAATACCCTGAATCTGAATACCCAAGACACTTTGGTTTAAATTCATGAAAGTTTATCCCAGAATGGCCAAGTTTAATACTAATTTTAAAATATGTAATTTAATATTTATTTTCCTGCCACCTACATGAACTCTTAAGGGCATGAACTTGATCTCTGTTCTCCAAAGAAATACTTTACTTTCCAGATATAACATTTGTAAGAGGTATTAAAACACTTCCAGATCAAGAGCTCATTTAAAGCAGGATATTCTTGGAATTTGCAGATTATAATGGGGGGAGGGAGGAGGGTAGGAGGGTAGGCTCAATTCTGATATACTGAATTATTAAAAGACCATTGTTTATAGAGCAGCACAACTGATAAAAGCAGGAAATTCATGTTTTTATACAGCCAATACAGAGAACACATAGAAAATGATCCAGCTCAGTTTATCTCCTGAGCCAGAAAAAACAGACACTGGGATTCAGGGGAGGACAGAAATTCAAGGTGAAGATGATCTGAGCAGAAGTTATACAAAATTTACTGGCATAATAAAAACAATTGCACTGCCTCATGATGGGACACTTGCCAGAGACAAAGCTGATACCAAGGACAGAACCGGCCACTATGAGGACTGAGCCTTTCTGTTTATCCTTCCCCATATCAGCACCTCCGTGGGGAGAAGTGTTCTTGCTCTGGAAGTGTATTAAAACATTTTTGAGCCAAGTGTGGAAGCTCCCTCCTCACACAGAGTACTCCTAAAAGTCTGGAAAGATGGCACCTGTCTTCGCTGTACAAAACTGTACCCCAGCAGTCACCATTCCCTAAAAATAATAGAAACTCAGTTTCAAATTATTCAGTTTACATGCTCTGCCTCTACTGCACTGCAAAAAATTCACCTGGAGGCTCCAACTGAAGATCACCAAATGTTAACAGAGTTGGGTTCATCTGTTTTTGGAAAAATCTGTAGCTGTGCTCCTCTGCACCCAGCTACTCAAGACTACAGGGAAAGGAAGATATTTATGGAGTTACATGAGCTATAGAGGTTTATCCAAACCAATGCAGACATAATCCATAGCATGGATTTTCCCTATTTAGTTAAATGGACTTGTATTAAATATTATCAAGCTGAATCAGTAGCACAAAACATTTCCAATAATTTCTTGCAAAACAGCCTGCAGGAAGTATATCTGAAACCTCTTCAGCTGTTGTTTGGTGAAAAGAGGATGATTAAATGGGGTCCCAGAGGAGCATCACAACAGAAAGACTCTTGCAACAAGCACATGGGAGACTGAAGAAACAGAGCTCAAGGGGCTGCAGCTCTGACAATCCTATATTAAAACATTATGTGAGTTGGACTGCTGATGGTCTTTTCATTTCCAAAATGACTTTAATTCTATTTCCTTGAAAAGTAAGGCTCCTGTTCACTAACAAGTTCCCAGCTATTCCCTTTTCATAACCCTTCTCACAGACCCCATTCAACAGAAACCCACTGAAGCTGTGGGGTTGCCAGTTCCAGTGCTGGATCCAAATCTCAGTTCTGCCTCTGTAACTCTCTGCCACCAGAACCCCATCCAAGAGCTGAAAGGTTTCTGTTTACACCAAAGAACAGGCAACTGCCTGCTGGAAAACTGCCCTGGTGGCAATTACTTTGTAATAAGGAGCACGGAAGCACTATTGTGTTTCACCTGTTATTGCTATGGCAAAGTTACCTCTCGGTCAGAGCTGGGGGCCGAACTCAAATTCTGAGCAGAAAAATTCATGCATGTACATGCAAGGTTTCTCCTGACATCCTGGGTGCTTAGATAGAAGTATAAAGAGATGTTGGGCATGTGGGTGGAAAGCAGATTAAGAGGAAGGGTTTAGGCTAAGAAAGACATTGTGTAAATGTGTGTTTAAAACCACTCAGTTTTTAGCACATTTCCAGGAGGCCAAAGTCTGTTCCTACTTTTCTCATCTTTTCCCTACTACTCACAGGAAATCTTAGTAAAAATCCAGGGATTCTGCAATTCCTTTATTCTATCTGTGCCCATTTCTACTGTAGAACTACCCTTGAAAGCAGCAGAAAGGCTTGGCTTGAGTCTCACAACAAGATGGGTCTGGTATGTGTGAGAGAAAAGAATTTGAAGTGAATTTGGTGACCCAACGACAAGATAGATGCAAAAACCCTGTTTACAACAGACGGGAAAAATAATTTAATGCTATTGACTGATATTAAAATTTAAAAATGCTTTAATTTCATATGGTCCCATATGCAGTTCACCACCATTAGCTTCTAGCAGTGATTAGTCCTTATTTCTGCCCTTTACTAGATCTTTGGGCAGGAGAAAACAAATTTGGGAAAGAAGGGGAACAGAGATCTCAAAGTACACCTAAGTCATGCCAAACAGTTTAGGCTCTCCTAACCCTAACTCCAGATAAAAGGTAGGCAGCATGCTGCACAGGAAATATTTATAGGTAGGAAGAAGCAGCTACATAAGGATAGAGATGTACATTTCCTTCTTAGAGAGTGATTATTTTTGGAGGCTTCAAGCTCTTCCGTCAAATCACAGACTAAAATGTCTATTGCTGCAGAAAAAAAAAAGGATTTGAAGAACAGAGGTGACAATGAAATCAAAAATTGCTTTTAAACCTCCAGCCTTCACTGACAGCCTGCATTTTTACACAGTTTGCTTTACCCTGCACTGTGCTGCTTCTATCAACCCACAGTTTTCATACCTGTTCATATTTCTTGTGTCATATACTGGTCACTTACTCTGACCTCAGACCACACAGACTCTTAAAATGAAAACTTCTGAGGATTCAAAGAGTGGTCATGCAACAGTTTTTACTGTGAACGCTCTTTATGCTCGGGGAAAAAACCACCAAACCACATTAACATTCCCACAGTACACAATTAAAAGCACAAGGAATTCTCTTAAAGATTTGGAATGGGAAAAAGAAGCACCATAATAAGTATGAATCTTATTTTAGAAGTAGCTTCTCCAGCAATCCTTATTCAGCCAAAAAAAAAAAAAAAAGGAACAAAAAGTTACCTATTGGTAAGTAGTAATAGGAAACCTATTTCATGCTATGGGAGAAGCCTCTGAAGCCATTTGCGCTCAACTTCCCTCTCCTAGAAAGGCTTTTCATCCAAACTCAGTCTGTAGGACCCTAGAGCTAGCAGGAATCCTCACATTACCCAGCTGAAAATCTGCCATGTGTTATCAGTGGTGCCTCTGAATGCCAGATTCAGTGTTACTTAAAGAAAAACAGAACATTGATATAAAAAAAGCTGTATGGAACAGCTATTGCACAACTGCCAAACCACATGGCATTTGCCTTTGTATGGAAATAAGGAACATGCTCCTAACTGCCCCCAGGAATTAAAAATCTTAACAGTTCCATAGCATCTTTCTTTTAAAGGGCCTTTAAATATATCTTGAACCCAACCTTCCACTAAGGCTATCTGTATTCAAAATCTGTGTTGCTATTGCTTTGAGCTCAAAAGATATTTTATGAAAGAGTGATACATGATATGAAAGCCTGATTTGCTTGTTAGTTTAAAAAAAGTACAGTAAAATTAGTCTTACACAACCCCTTAGTGGGCATAAAATTAGTCAATAAGTAAAAAAAGATGGATGGGGAGGTTTTACAGAGCAATTAACATTTGCCTCAGGCACAGTATTTGCACTCTTATACACTCCACCACGTAAGATGTGAATACAAACTTTACATGATCTTACAGACTAACTCTAAAGCTAACAAGGCTGAAAAAAAGATTTAATTGTTTATTATTCCAGGTTTTATGGATCCACTGTATTTTCAATTCTTGCCCTCAGATTAGCTGTGTTACAGCCCTCTCTTGGGACAGGTCAGTTTTCAAGTCATTATTTCTTCCAAAGAGAAATTCAGATCCTGCAGTTCACTCTCAGCATCAAATGCAGCCACGCCTGGGAGCACAGATGTAGCTGGACTGAAGAGGAATTCAACCTTGGAAGTCAAAGGACAGGTTACAGCAACTCAGTTTCTTCCTGGTTAGAGAAGGTAAGGTAGGACACAGCTGAAATGGAAGATGCAGCTTTGCAGAAAGGCAGTTAAAAATACATAACCTTAATGTAACCTCTGGCAGAGATGAGGAATAAACTCAACTACTCAAGCTGAGCTGAAATAGACTCAGTGCTGTTTTGTGTTGAAGAGCTTCCTCCATCATCTGCAAGAGGCTTTCCAGCCATTCAGCTCCTTTTCACTTAAATTATAGGCAGCCTCTAGCAGCCCATCTAACCCTTTGCTCCATTCTTCCTCAAGAGATCTTTCAGGTTTTTAGATTTCCTTTGATGTCAGGCTTAGCCTTAGGAAGGCTATCGTTTCCACACTGAATTGAGTCAGCAATTGATACCTTAATTCCTTTGAAGAAACAGACCTAGAAGCCAATTCATCTGTAACATTTCATGCTTAGTTTCTAAATACATCTCCATAATCTCCCTTTACCTACAAGCATTCTTCTCAGGCAGGTATCAATACTACATTTCAATGGGGAGAGTCGCTACTGCAAAGTCAGAGAGTTCACTCTGGAATATTAAATCTCTTTTGCATAATGAGTTCTCAGCTACCACAGAGATTTCTCAGAATCAGCAGTTTGAATTATTGCTTAACACACTTTTTCCATCCTGGCAATTTCACATGAACTAGATTTCAAGACCCCTTATGCACAGTCTGCTAAGCTTTAGGCTGGATGAATTTTGAATGTTTGATAATTATTTTTTTATGAGATATTATATCTAAATACTTTAGCTGTAAAATAACAGCCCAAACCCCTCAACAGCTTTCCTACATATATGAGACTAGAGCAACTACAGCATTTTGCTGATTTGAAAGGTTTTAATGAAATAATTTCCAAGCAAAAATAAACTATGGTATTCTGCTCAGCCTTTCTTTTTAGTAAAATCTAATAATTAGCAATGAAATCCTCAATTTCCAGAAATTCTATTCTTCAGTGCTATTGCCTGAAAAGAACACTAATGCTCAGAATTAAGCTTGAAATGACCATCTTCAATATTTAATGTTAGACTAGCCAATGTTTACTACAAGAACCCATTAACTCTCACAGTAAGACAGTGATGCCATCACAGAGAGGCACTAAGATATGAAATGCAGAAAATCCACAGCTATTCCTGCAGCACACCAGACAAACATCCCTAAACTTAAGTGACATTATAAAGGTAAGCAGCACATGTAAACTAATTTTCCTTCTGTTTTCTTATGAAACTATGAAAATGTACATGGATATTTGTAAAGAACACCACTGTAATAGATTTAATTTATGCAGGGGAATGAGGAACAGCTCTGGTGCTGACAGTCACTTCTGTGCCTATTAACTATTTATAAAAAACTCAATAACATTGAAAGAGCCTTTGAAGCAACAGTAAAGGCTTGACAAAGCTTTTATCATATTAAATATAAAACTTGAAATTTCATGTTTACAGCTACCACTACTCATTAGTCAGACAGTGAGATTTTCACGCTGAAAACAGCAACCACCCCAAGCAACAAAATACAGGTATTTTTTTCTTCCATAGTCCCAATGAAACATGGGTCCCACTTTTCAGAAGAGCTAAAATAGACTTACATCTTGTATTAAAACCAAATTTTTGTTTAAATTTAAGTAGAAATAATCTGAAACTACCAAGTTATGTATTTATTAATGGTTTAAAGTGTTATTAACAGAAGTAATGTATTGTGATTTCACTGAACAAGTATCTTCAAAAAGCAGCTTCTCCAAGTTTACACCACATCAGTCTTTGGTTACTCTTCCTTTTGCTTTTATTCAAACAAAATCCCATGCAAAATAATTTTATCATGTATCCAAATCTGCCATGAATTTATGAAAAGGGAATGATTTTAGAGACTTAATCCTTAGAAGCCAACTTTAATGATAGAAAAAAATACACTGTCATTTTTAAACAATAGCAGAGATTTTAATTCCCTCTCACAGATAAGCAGCATTAAGTACCAGATGTTTCAGAAGACAAAGGCCTCATCCTGCTCCTATGGAATTCATAGTTTATGTGCAGGGGAAGCAAACAGCAGTGTTAATACTCAAGAATAACACGAATCACTCAGTTTCTTAAAACCCTTGGACTCATGAACAAGTGACACTTAAGTTCTGAAGGTGTTGAAAGCTTTCAGGTAAAATTTCATGCTGGCTGGGAGAAACTGCTTATTGAACAGGTCTCCAAAAAGGTTAATGGAGATTTTTAGAGATTATATCTTCTGCAAGTGTCAACTAATATAATTTCACCTAGACTCCGACTGGAATTCTCATATTTGGCATTTTTTTATGTTGTTTGAATTCTCAACAAGTTCACTGCTTAATTTTGAATTCTTACGCTGCAGATACTAAGAAACCAAAGAGCAAGCTGTAATTAAAAAAAAACATGCACTATATATATAGCTTGTACTTGTTGCTAGGCTACTAAAGCCAGTTATGACTACAAGGCTGTTATAGATTTGTAGCTGCATTTCTGACACAGCAATGTAACATCAATTACAGCAATAAAGACAATGATTAAAGTCAGAAATCAGGACTTCTTTCAGTAGGAGTGCAGTAACCTGGGTGTATCAGCAGCTTTCCAGTTCACAGCAGGCATTGAGTCAAGCAGCTTTCACTGATGCTTTCAAGTTCTCTTGTTAAGATTTCAGAACTTCAGGAAACTTAAACACAATGAGCTCAACCACCACTGAACTGGAAAGGGACCATGTGAGTGACCATCTCCTTCAGCTGATAAAATCTTGTGGGTTACAGAACAAGCAGGACAGGTTGGTCATCTGCCAAATCATAACTACCCCTCTGATCCAGGGTACTGAAACTGCAAAGAAAGTCAAATACTTGCAAGCAGAAAGTGTGTAACACCATACTAATGTGCCTAAGGTTTTCCTGGTGGCATCTGATAAGAATCTCAGATTGTTTCAGTGGCCAGAGTTTTCCCAAGTACAGAAAAGCACAAGCACACACTGTAAAGTTTAATTGTTAATATTCAACATATTCTGTGAAGAGTCATCTTTTTTTGGATACCCAAGAGGCTTCTTGTTCTTCAGTGTATTATAAGCAAAACTGGTTGAGTCACCACATTTCCCCAAGTGCAAATTCTCAAATATAGTTTCTCGAGCCAATTTAATCTCACAGAAACTGATCTTTCTTTTACCAAAACAAGAAGCAAAGGGAATATCACAGCAGTTTGACAGCTGTATTGCAACCCCCTCCAGTGAGGAATAAATACAGCTCATGCTGAGGCAGACAGATGTTGAGGTTGATAAAGGTAAACAGAACCATGTAAGAGGTAATTAGCAGAGGCCAGATAAGTCACCCGTGAATAACTTAACCCTTCAGTGAATCCAATATTGTTTTCAGCCCTGCTGAGGGCACAGGAGCCAAGCACAAAGATTTCAGTTAGCTCCCAAAGCACTGACATTTGTAACTGCTACCTCCATTTCTTATCTCTGTGGCTTGGAGCATCATTGCTGCATCCCCACAGGCTTTGACATGCCTTTGTCAATTTGCAGTTTTTTCTCGAAGTGGGAGCCCTCTTCTTCCCTTCCCCCAAATCCTGATGTTATTTTGATCACTGGGGTTAGGGAAGGAAGGGAAGAGATATTTCTCAATTAACTGGAGGAAACAGTTAGAAAAGCTCACAAAAGAAATGTAAACGGGTCATTAATTAAGAGGATGGTTTATTTATACTGTCTGACCTTACCCTTTGGTAAGGTAAAGTCAGCTTAGCCAGCCATACATTTTAATCATCCAAGTGCCAGCACAAACAAAGCAAACAAAAATGTCACTTACAAAACCAGGGATCTTCATGAAAAGCAGGATGAAAATTTTTGATTTTAAGGTAGATAACTACTGAATCAATGCTGCCAGTACAAGGGACTGAAGTCTCTACATCTCAATTTACCCAAAAGGCAAAACCTCAGAACAAATTATGAAAATTACAAACATTCCTAGATGAAGCTGCATGTTTTTTATTTAGCAAGTCAGGTTGATCAGAAAAGCTCTTTTTTTAGAGCTTTCTAGAATCTGTTCTAACTATGCAAACAGTAGATCCATGAAGACCATCTGATGAGCTCTGAAAATTAAAATTTTCATGAAAACATAGAGGCTTAACTCATCAGCATCTTCCATGGCACTAACTGCACTGATTATTCACTCCATTCACTCAAAACAAATCAACTAGCAATTTCATATGAAAACACATTTTTAACTGCAAGAAGACTGCATGAAAGGACTTGTACATCACATGCTCACAAGTTGAATTTAAAATGACTTTTTCTCATGTCAAACAAACAAAAACCCCCCATGTGTTTCATTCAAGATGCTAAGCCATAGATTTTTAAACAACATTGTAAATAGTATTAATTGAACATTGTTATTTAGTTGGTTGAGTGCTTCTGTTTGGTCACAGCTAAGCAAGCTGTAAGGCACACCTACAGAGGTAAGCCAATGCAAACAAATAATATACAAATATATAGACAATTATACAGTGCACACACATGGTTGGTTTACTCCCCACTCAGCCTGGCATTTCCATTCCATGTCATGCAATATTTTCTAATATATGATTGACAAGTTTCTGTATTTGATAAAGGTAGTATCAGATTCTCTTAATAATGTAAACAGTTTATTTGAAACCTAATGACAATACTCACCATGAAATTTAACACTGACTACCCCTATTCTGAACCCCACCACTACCCCCATTATCATCTAAAGCTATTGGTATCATAGGTTATTCATGTGTATTCACATGCTATATATAAACTGCAGATTAATCACACAAAACAACTCTCTAGTGGTTAGAAATAAATGCAGTAGTTCACTGGAAAAAACAATTTATCTAATTGTTTAGATACTCTAAAGTGCTCTAAAGCATTTCTCCATAAATTAAAAAAAAATGCTTCACTGCAATCCTTTATAGCCTAATATTGTTTCTAATTTCTAGGACACTTACCTTGTAGTAGTGGATTTTCAAATTAAATCAGGTTACATTTTTACAGAGGGAAGCAATATCAGACAGATGATGAACATATGTAGAATTCCTTCCCATTTAAACATGATCATCACACATTTGAATCTGTGCAACAGACACTAAGGAAAAAACTGAAATCCTTTTACCTTGTGTACCTTTAGATTGTAGATGCATCTTCCCTCTTTGCCTGGCTTCAGTCAATGCAAAAATAAATAGAAAGCTTCAACTCACAGAAATTAGTTACTTACCAATTTGTAACAATACAGGTGTTACCAAAGCTGTCTCCATGGCATAACAAAATTCCCTGCCAAACATTACTGCACCATGCATCACCCACAGGCGTATCGGTATCCGGTCTATGGATCCTTCACTAATGGTCTCCTCCCTGCTTTCATTCTCCTTGTTTTCTGGTTTCTGAAGCTGTGCCACAGGTAGATCTTGAACTTGCATAGATTCCGAGTCAGCATTCTGAGGAGCCATTTTCATTACCATAAAAAATATATATATTTGTTATATCTATATAAATAATACTACCATAACTCCACGAACAAGTTAGGGTGTCTTCTCTTTCAGCTTCTGTTCCTCAGGCAAGTAATGCTTATATTCCTCTTGTACAAACAGGTATCTTGCAACTTCTTGTATAGATACGAGACATTAAGAATGAAAAGCTATTTGGTAGGAATTTCAACATATGGCTTGCTGGTTTACTGTGAGTTAGAGTTAAAAATCCATAATTGCCATTCAGTTAATACCAGTTTCATAATTATTATTGAAGAAGTGCTGAAGTTGTTATTCGTGCTACACAGAGGTGGAAAGGCGACACAAAGAGGTGCTCCACTGTTAATCCCCATCGAGTGGCTGATTAATCTGCAACAAAAAGCAAGCATTTAAAAATTTCAATAGGATTTTTCAGGATATTGTGTTCCCCCCCTTAACCATATAACCTATTTCCTGCTTTATGCTTTCCATTGTCCTTGCCTAGTGTAGGGTCCTTTATTCCACATTCCCTCCCCTACCTCTGCACTTTCCATTGAAAAGCAGTTGTGCCTTGTATTTAAATGATGCTTTACTGTGTTCCAGTTCCTCTGGTTTGTGGTCCTACACAAAGCCACAGAAGAATGTCAGGGTACTTGTCCAAGATCCTCTGAACACTGAGCACAAGACCAAAATTCTGGGAAATTTGAAGCAGGTTGCATTTCAGAAACAGCATAGGATATTCCAGTTCTATGCCAGGAAGATGATTCATCAATTACCATGGTCACACGGACATCTCCATTTAGACTTTTGGAAACTGCAAGTTACTTTGCAGTAACTATCACACCATTTTATAGTGAAGATATTTCTCAAGGAAGCATGAGCAAAAGAAACCATGATGAATTTAACTAAGGATTGATATTTAAATATTTAAACTTTAATGAAGATATACACAGCATATGAATTCATCCTCTTTCTGCACACAAGACCGGAGCATCTACTCCCACATCCTGAGGCTGCTGAAAGTTGTGAAAGCAGAATGGTACAATATCTTCCACATTAAAATTATTAAAATATATTCTAACCAGGTAAGACAAATTTCTTCTGAACCTTCCCTTTCTTATGCCATAGACAAAATCTAAGCAGATGTACAAATACTGCACCATGCCAATCAAAATGTGTCTTAGGAGACAAAAACAAAGCATCTTATAAAAAGTCATATTACATAAACTTTGTATTAGAAGGATGCATATTTACATCTCTGCACACAGGGTGACTGAGCTGTGATCCCAGGACAAAACCCCTCAAGGATATGGTTCCATGAAAAGCTGGCTTTGGCAGCAAAGCTGGCCTCAGTAGAAGTCCCCATGCTGCAATTCCCTGTCTCTTCAGTTGTGGCAACAAAAACTCTCTGTGGGCTTGAGCACACACCAGATCATTAAGTGGTGAGCCTAAAACTGAGTCTTTGGAAACAGATGCCATGTTTGGTGTTTAAAGCACATCACAAGAGCAGCTCTGTTTCAGTGTGACCTGAGACACTGTTCTACTAAAAGTGCATCATGAGAACACCATCTTGAGCACTCCCTCCTGCTGACTCCCTCTTTTGAGCTGTTTATTGCACACAGTTTGTTCCTCCCTTCAAAAGTATCTTTTTTGGTCCACTTCTTCTTACAGGCTCCCCAGTATTACTGGAATTGTCACATTTAATCACCACAACAACAAACTAATACTGAAATTTTATTTTGAGCTGGACAAACCTTTAAATTCCATGAGAAAGTTAAAATAACTTAGTGAACTAGTTCCATAAACCAAGTTTTAAGTTCAAGCTTTTTTCCATAAGCATTAAATAGCTCAGAACAAAAAGGACTTGGAAAGGATTTCTCTACCCACTCAGAATTAACAGAAATTAAGATGTAAGTAGTTTATCATAAATGTAAAGTACCCTGTGTATTAAAGAAAACATTATCTACCTTACATAACACAAGTTCTGAGTGAGTAAAACCTACAAAATACATGTTCCATAGTAGGAGCAATTATTTTAATTACAGACTAGTCATAAAATGTTTCACTGCTGGCAGACTCAGGCATCATGACATTCAGTAGAATTTGAAAGTATACATGTAAGCTCTTAATATCCAAAAATCAGCAGAACATGTATGTTGTATTACAGACTAAGGGTCTGTAGGGATTACTCTCCTGCACAATCTGGCTTTAAAGTCTCTACTGTTTTCTCATGCCTGATTTCCCCTCCTGTGAAGGATTTAATTCCCTTTCCCTAAACACCTCCTTCCATATGCAGTTCCAGGGTGAGATACTGAGAGGAAGGCAGTTCATCACTCCAGAATATTCTGTGATGCACTGAGCCAGCTTGCACATGGCAAGGAGGATGACACCAAGCCAGGAGCATTTGTCCGGGGAAAGGATAAAGAGGAAGGACAAAAGAGGATATCTGAGATTTAGCCCATTTGAGCAAGGCTCTTAAGGGGATGACTGAAAAAGTTATTTCTGAAGTGGAAGATGACGGGGAGTGATCAGATAATTTAAGAGCCAGGAATAATGGGTGGTAGATGGAGGTAGACTTTGAAGCTGTAATTGACACAGATAAGAACAGCATATTTTAAACATGCCAAAAAAGCAGTTACAGTGTTCAAGTGCAATAGGAGGAGGCACAATGGACAGGTTTTATCTAAAAGAACAGAGAATTACTGTTCCATTATGTCAATTTTGTGGTAAGCATAACACTAGACTTCCTGCAGCACTTTCATCTGACTCCAAGTGCACATCTAATACAAGAGCCAGAGAATAACAAGAGCCTCTCAGAAAGGTCTTCAGTTCTTTCCTAAGCCCTGCTTAGTTGTATTCATTCTCATTTTAGACTGATATATATTTCGTTACTGCTTTTTCCAAGTTCATTTTGAATTTGGCAAGTTTGAATAGTGGCATTCTTTCTTCTCGAAGAGGGAGACAAATTCATTTACCTGATGGAATATAAATATAACAGACGCTTTTATGCAGCAAAGAACTCTAAAGTAAATGGCACCTGAAGAGAAGTTGGATTAAAATACCAATGCAGAATTCTCTGATGTCTACATCCAGCACTAATTGTTTTTCCTGGCTAGTTTTCAAGGGCATTTTCATAACTAACAACAAATAAAGCAGTAGAATGAAGAATTTCATCCATGGGAGGAGATTCCTGTTGGGCATTGTACACAGGTTGGGTTTAATATACAGAAATATTTCTGATCTTGACAAGTGTTTATGGGAGGAGGGGACTGATGACACCAGCTCTTTGTCAACTCAATTGCCTGTTCTACTCTGACCTTTGGCCATGTTTTAGCAATGACAAAAACCTATAAAGCAATAGTTAATATTCCAACAAAACAGGCGAGTAATGTATTCCAAAACCTAATCTGTAAGCAAAATGTTATAAAGCTTCTCAAATTGTTTGTAATCTCATCTGTTATACTTTTACTACCTACCTTCCACTGAGGCACAATATGACTGTGCCAAACACAAAACACGCTACAGGCTTGACAAGTCAATAATCCTGAGGCTCAAATAGGTACTGTTCACAGACAGAGCCTGTGAACCAACAAAGAACCAAAGGAAAATCACTGCCTTTCCTCAGGGTTTGCCAAAGAAGAGGAAGTGTTATACAGGTCATATCTGTAGCCCACAAAATTCCATGGTTTTCTTTCCCCTAGGGAGCACTGTAATGGTTAGGATGCACAAAGAGCTCATGCTACACAATTATACAACATGATGCCTCAGGCAAATGACTTCTATACACATCTCAGTGTGTTTTTAAGTTCAGGACTTGGGGGTTTGACAAGGAGTGTTCCTGCATTTGTGATGCCACCACCTGGAGGTCAGCAGACTGGAAGTACACTCATCTATACCAAAATAAAATTAGGTTAACAGTGATCCTGCCCAAATCTTTTAAGACTGAACTATTTTTGATGCATGTTTCCAGATCTCTCTTGCTAACAAGGAATTGGAATGCACTGTTTGACAAGTAACTAGAATTTCTGAAGCAGTGCCAAAGCATATGACTGTAAGCTGTGGAGTACACAGCACGTTTCAGGTAATCACAGACGTATTTTTTTGAGCTGTAATACAGTTTAGCAAGTAGAAAACAGTTAAATGGGCCCAACTGGATACCATGAGAAGATTTCAAATCTTTTGGAAGGTTTTCTTCCTATAAAGCCATTGGGCATTCCCTCAAGTCATTTACTGGTGTAAGAAACAACCTCAGAAGAGTTGGCATGCACTAATTATAAAAACCCAAGACAATGAGAAAAAAAAGCACAGCCTCTGAAAAACTGGAATGAGCAAACTGAAATTGATGGAAACACTTCTGTCCAAGCACTACTGAATATCTAAGGAAAAAATGAGAGGATTGAACAAAGTGCTCCTTTATCTCATCCTCTTCTTTGAAGTTTATTACATTAACTTCCAGGCATTTATGTAGTTATCTCCTGTCTTCAAGATCTGCTTCTGCTATTATCATGACTCTCTTGTACATGCAAAGATACAGACTGACAAAAGTTGTCTCAAATAATGAATAGCTGCATTCCATTTTGCTGACAGGAATTATTTTCTAATGATGTAGGAAATAATCTAACTCAAAGATTCTGCGGTTTCAATGAATTTTACCTTCTTGATGAGGAAAGGAAGGATGAAGAGACACCTTGAGCCATCATTGCATACAATGACTTGTCATTGTTTACCACTACCTTGACAAGGGAAAATAGCTAAGAATCAATTGATCAGTTATTAAGGAATTTAAAGAGGCTTTAATAATTCTGGTTGCAGTTGTCATCATCACATTAGGACCTGTCAGTAATCCATTCTGCTCAACACATCAAAAAGCCCCAAACAACAACAAATAAACCCAAGTAAGTGTATCTCTTCATTAAATATTCAAATGTTTACTTAGGGAAAAAAAGTGTAAGAGTGCAGAAGCTGCCAGGAGAAGATTTTCAGTGCTGCCAGAGCCTTAAAACTTACCCCCCTCCAAGCTTCAATGAGCACATCCCACAGATATCCATGCTAGCAACCACACTATTTCACCTGTGAATCATGTCAGGCTGACAAGCCTGTAAGTGCCCAATCATTCCATTTATTTGTCAAATACTTTTCTGCCAAGTTGGTTATGCTCAGGTTTTCAGGAAACCTGGCCATATCTTGAAGAGTTATCTAGACTGATTTAAGTTTAGCTATAATATTAGCATTAGAAAGAAAGGCATTCTGAGTTTATCTGTCTTTTCCTCAGGCTAAATAAATGTTTGGCTCTGAGTGCTTCTATTGCCATGTTGAAGACAAACACCACTTATTATTTCTTCCACACTTCAATGCAAAGTGGACAATGGGTTCTGCTTCAGCATCTGACTGGCTTGTGAAAGGATACATCATTTAGGCTTGTGTCTTTTCAAGAGTAAAATGGCTTTTGTCCAAGCACAATTGCTGATGTTTTGAGTTCAAACTCTATGTGCTCTACCACACCAACAGACAAAGATAATGCTGCTGTAAAAGAGCAGTTCTTAAAGGCAAGGCTGACCTTCAATCCCTCTGCAAGTGTGGATGCACCACCTTTACAAAGCCTTGTCCATTCTCAAAATACATTAAAAATTACTCTGTAAAATCAGGCAATAGATTTTGTAAAGAAATATCACATAAAATACATTACCAGCAGCTTATTCCACTGCTTACACTCTAGGCTTCTAAATCACTTTAAGCTGTACTTCCTCTAAAAACACCAGTCTGTTCTTCCTTTTCTTTGCCCCAGGTTCCTTACTCCCACTGCTTCCTGTGCAGCCACACCAGCAGCACAATGGTGAACCAGACACTGTAACTGATCCAGGCTGAAAACTAAGCTGACAAAAACATGTCCAAGGAGGTAGAATCCTTTATAAAACCTGGCTGGCTACAGGGATCCATGCCATTGTAACAGGGAGCGCACAGGAGTGGCTGGAAGCGCCCCTTTGGGCAGCAATACCCAAAGCCAGCGTGAAATTGCAGCTCACAGAGGAAAGGAGCTGTCAGTGGGTCCCTGTGGCTACAAGGTCAAAAAAGCAAACTCATCTGCCCAGGTCCAGACACCTGCTATGCAGAAGGATCCCCAGGCATGCTGGGAGAACTCTCATGTATTCTCCTTGTACTTGCCAGATGCAAGGCAGAACACCACTTGCTTGGCCAACAGGCAGCTATTTTCTCCGTGGCAGTTTTGTGGCTCTGTTGCTAATAATTAGCAGCTGTTTATAGTAACAGAACTAGCCACAAGGGATGTTTTTTTTGGCCCATGTCAATACTCAAGTGTTCAGTCACTGCACTAGGAAGAAAAGCATCTAGAACACATACCTGGAGATTTTGGCCCAGCTAGATAAATGTGCTCAACTACCCTACTCGAAGTTCAGAGGATGAGCTGTATTCTTCTGTGATCTGATGAAGTTGCTCCATCACAAAGCTAGACAAACCCTATGACTTTCTATATAGGTGAGTCATAAGGCCTTTGGTTCAAAAGGGCAGCAATTATAGGCACGCAGTTGTTTAAATTCCCATTAAGACTTCTGACAGCTAAATGCAAACATAGAAAGCTCTTTAGCTACTACTTTCTAAAAACAGAACTGCATTAACCCTATGTGAGGGGGAAGGTTACACTTGTTCAGGAATAATTTTTTACAAAATCAATTATATCATATATTAATTAACAACGTTCCCATACATGAACTATGTTACTTCTAGATCCTGAAAGTCAACCTCTCCTTTTAGAACAGTTTTATATTGCACTGGCCTGTTGTGAATCACTAAAGCCCTGCCAAAGGAAAAAGGTTAAGGCTAACTGGGTGCAATAAAGAACTACATTTGACATGTCCTAACATCTAATTCATCATTTAGGTAATCAAAGGCATTGAAACACAACAGCATAAACCAGCTGCTTCTACAAGGACATCGTGCCCAAACAACCCTATGACTAACACTGACTGCAGGTCAGATTCTTAGCAAGTTCATATTGAAACCTGAGATTTGGGAAAAAAAAAAAAAAAAAAAAAAAAAGGAGGAGAAAAGAGCCACTGGAAACAGCACAGTGCTTTTGCATCATGACCTACTTTTGAAACTACCACACAATTCAGGCCACAGAAGCAAGGTCTGGGCAGGGGTAAGTCATTCTGCAGCACGTTGTGAATTAAAACAATATGCAGCAATCCACCTCACACGGAGGAACAGCATTTTCTGCGCTTCTTCCAACATAAACTTTTGCCTGCCTTCAGGACTCTTCACACACTGTCAGTTGATGCCTTTTACCACCTCAGACTTGCTGCTTAAGCCAAAACATGATGTTTCAAATAAAAATTTGTCTAAGAGAAGCAGATGATGCTGGCAGCTTTTCTACTCTTAATGCTGAACATCTGACATCCTCTACTCCCCCAAAAAATAAATACCCAAACCACAATCCAAAACATAAAAGGAAGGGTGTAAACAGCTTGATTTTGGAAGGGTTAAGAAGATTTGTTGCACCCTTTCCTCAGTATGTATACAAAATTCCAGAAATTATTAAAGCCTGACATACACAGACTTACAAACTCCAGCCCTGCCTAAGTTAGATTTTCCATAGGGTTTCCTGCTTCCTTTTTTCCATAAAGCATGGCCTTGACTAGAACCCCCTTGGCTTTCTTGGGACCCTCTTTCCACCCCCTCACACCTTACTCGGAAAATGACCAAGAGTAAGATATTTGCTCCTGCTGGAAGATGTGGTGATGCAGTCACAGATGGCAATCTGGGCATGACAAACTCTCCTGATGGGAGTTTTCCTGCCTAAACACATAAGGAAGAATAGAAAGCTCAAGAGGCAAGGTGGAGAGGTGGAATTGCTTGTGACATCAGGGAGAACAGCTTTGTAAGACAGCACTATTTCGTCATTCTTTGTATTTTGGGGGCAAACATAATTTCTCCATTCATTACTGGGAAAAATATATAGGAAATTAGGGGTCTTCATGCAATTACTGAAACAATTCTGGGAAGCCATCTTTTTAAGAGGGATCCAGAATTTAATATGAGACAGACTTTATTCAGTGGATTGGATATTATACTGCTCCCTAAAGGCACAGCCTGTTACTAATATTAGATCAGATTACATTGTTAAATCACAGCTGCTGCTGTTTTTAGTAGGAAATACTTCATTTTGTTCAACTGGAGAGGTGGCATTATCTGATTTAACTAGTATTTTGATTTATTGATAGGTAAAAAAGTCATATATACTCACATTACCTTCATGTTGATTAATACAGATACATTAAACAAGTAAACAGCTAAGGGAGTATGTGCATAAATAGCAGTAGAGAAGCCTTCAGAGCTAATGGAAAACATAACAGCTGGGACCAGGGATGCTGGGAAGAAAACAGGCACTAAGAAGCAGTTTCACAGCACAGCAAAGACATAGGCATGCCTTATTTGTGATGGCTGCATCTCCAATTAGCAGGTTCTACACCCAAAATTATGTAAAGGGCAAGACAGCAAGCACTAACAGCTTTCAAAACCAAAAACGAACAACTAAGTCACCACAAAAGCACAAAACTCAAGCCCTCATGGGGAAGACATCACTCAGGCCAATGTGCAAATATGGTGTTACAGGCTAATACTGCTGCAAGCAATGACTTTCACTAAGAAAATTCACTGATTTGGTCAGATAGGCACAAACTTGAGTATAGCCTGAGCTAAAACTATGGTCCAGCTTGGAATATCCTATTAAAAGATCCTCAAGTTTTTAAGCCATGTTGACCCTGAATGTTATCTCCCGTCAGAATTGAATGGATTCATACCCTCTGCCCCTATGAAGTAGAGCAGAGGAAAACAAAATTAAGGCTAACATCAGCAAATGTCTTAATACATAACCAAGTGGATTAACTGTACCAATCCCACCTTCTTGCAGAGGAAGGGCAATGTCTAGGGCTGGTGGTGCAAAAATAATCCTATCAGGACATTGTTGCCAGTAGCATTTATTTTTTGCAAGTTCTTTCACCAAGGCTGTCCTCCCGAATGCAGTGGGGAAAATGGAACACACCAGAGCAACCTTTGCTGATTCTCCAGAATAAGAAATAGTTTCTGTAATAGGTTGAGACTAGAGTTTTGCATAAATATTCATCCATAAAAATAGTCAAGCCAGGACCGATTACTTAGTCTGTATCTGCAAAGTTAGACATCCATTGCAGATGCTACTGAGAGAAGCACATTATTTTCACGTACTGGCATTTAAACTAATCACATTCACTGCCTGAAAATTCGCAGGCTGGTTTCTTCAGGCTGCAAATACTTAAGAAACCCAAATACTGCCAGAATATGTATTAGACAATTACAGAAGCTATTCAATAGATCAAGACAAAAAGAAGAACACAGCATAGATCTTCATAAGCCGACTTCCTCTAGCATATCATTAATGTCTGCACAGTCTAATTCATTGGAATTATCTTCAATTACCAGTCCCTAAACGCATTACCATCATTCGATCTCAGAAAACTCTGTCAATGGAAGCTTTTGAAAATATCCCTCAAATTTTGTTCACCCTCCAACAAAGACAGAGAAGTCAGGTTTTGACCGGATTTTACTAACTCTAAGGAAATAATTAGTCCCTCAGAGAAAAAATCAAACATCTCAGAAGAGGGTTTCTCACATTTCAGATTCTCCAAAGGGTTTGTAAACAAGTATATATAACTAACTGGTTATATCATCTTGCACTAAGTGTTCTCATTTTGCCTTGAGTGGACTCAGAGATCAAAGGGGAACCTCATCACTGTGATTGCTTGGTAATAAACCAGCATTTACAGCCTAACCTGCAGTTTGAGCCCACACCGACTCAGCACGATTGCTGGAAATTGTCTCCTGTCAGCACAACGGAGAGAGATTCCTTCCCTTCCCCACATAAGCTTTGCTGAGCTTCCCTCCATCTGAGCCAAGGAAAATACTCTAACATCCCCTGATGAAGTATTAAATGGAACTCATCACTTCAGTACTGAAAGAAAGGAATAAAAGGTGTTTAGAGATAACATTTATTTCTTACTTACTTCCTGGCACCAAAAGAATACCACCTCCTTAAATCCGCGCTGCAAAGGGTGTGGTAAAAGAGCTGCCTTCCACCCCTCTGGCCCCACACCTGCGATGCATTGGATTCCTTCCAATCGAGGAAACTGCAGGCTTAGGGTGCAGCACCTTCGGTAAACATCTCCAGCGCCTCCCTTGAGCAGCACAACTAATTGCAAACACGTTGAGAAAGCACACTCCATAAAAAGTATTGCTGGAGCACTTGAGCAGATCCCTGCTCCAGTTTTTTAGGCTGTCCCAAATACCAGCATGACAGACGTGTTTATGTACACTGCCATGAAGTAGAGCTATTTGATTTAGTTTCTCAATTATTTAAATAAACATTTGAACTGACCTAGCAGTGATGCACAGCCTATATATTTTAAGTAGGGTGTAAGATAAACAAAATTAAGAATTCCCTCTTAACCCAAATAATTATTAAACCTTAAGAAAATCAGAGAATTACTTTTTGGTCAATAATATGGATAAATCAGCACTTAAAAGAGTTGCATCACTGCATTGATTTCAAGACCTTATTTGCAGGATTTAGGATCAATACAGTAAGAATTTCCACAACCAGTACTTTTAACAAAGTAGGGAACCCACACCACATAAGAGTTACACCTTATAGGAGACAGAAATACAGGTAATAAACAGACAATATTTTGGCCAAGTTACAAACCATCCATTTTAGTGCAAATAATACACTTTAGTCAGCTGGTTTAGAAGCAGCCCTATAGAAAGCTGATGGCCATATTTAAGAGCAGCTTCATCAGGACATTTTGAATTTGGACGATGAACAAATGCTATTTTAGAATGTGTTTTCCAAGCTCTAACCCTGTTAGAACTGCCAGGATAAGATATTTACTGACATGTACACTAAAATAATAAGAGGTTACAAGTGCTTGGCAGTTGGACTTGATACTGAAGACCAGCTAGCAGGGCAATATTTAGAGGACATAAACCTCTTCCATTTGTGACTCTGGAGGACTACAAAATACTTGGCAAAGGCCTGCCAGAATTTGGCATTTTTACCTAATTTGGGAATAACTGTCAGCTGTTCTTCTCTTAGAGGATGCACAAGCTCCAGCATCCATGCCACTTCAACAACAGAAATCTGGACCACTCTGGGGTGAGACTTGCAGCACTCCTGCACCAGAGAAGTGTTTGTACCCTGCTCTCACATCAGTGCAATCACTACAGAAGTTCTTGAAGGTGAAAATATTTGAAAGCAAACCCATCTCCCAGTCTAGGTTATGCCCTATCCCAGTCAGACAATTCAGTCATGCTCTGTCAGTCCCGTCAACTTTTCCTGTATGCTTCCTGCAAAACACAAAGCTGCCATCCTCCAAGGGAAACTGAACATATAACCCAAGGGACAAAGCTGTACTGTGAGATGAGGGCTGATCTCATCCATGGAACTCTAAGCATCATCAGTTCACCCAGATCATGGGTCTTGCACCTCTCTAAGTCCCCACAGAGACAAGTTTCTAAGGCAGAGTGGTTAAGAGGAATCTATGGTTTCAGCAGCTGCACTATAACTATTTTTTACAAGGCAGCTGGGACTACCACGAGCAGGTTGTGAAGGCAGTAGAGATGCTAATGTACATTTAAATAGCTTGAAAGTTGGTTGCCCTTAGGAGCTATTATTCCCACCTTCCACCAAAAAAAATCCAAACCCAACCCACGTTAAACAAGAAGAAAATGCTGTTTGAAAGGCACCTAGTCTCCCAAAAACATTTTATTTTGGAGGTCACTATCAGATAACATAGATGGATTACCTAAAATATCCTCAATGAATTATCTTTCACATGCTAAAGCAGCTTTTCTTGAAAATCCATAAGAACAAAACATGGTTGCAGTGGTCCACAGGACTAGGCAGGCTTCTTCTAGGGAGGGGAGAGCTTCCCTGCATTAAAAAGGTATTTAAAATCAACAAATCATAGCCAATGTTAATTTAGCTGTAAGAGTCAAAGTGATTTCACTCGAGTCATTCTATAGATACAGGACTGCTGACATAAAGAACAGGGCAGTGAAATGTTCAGCCTATACAAGCACGATTGATTGTTTAGAAAACAAAGCTAATCTAGTGGTTGTTTCTTTATGCAAGGCTAATTGCATACCAGCTAGAGTGCCTTTCCAGATCATTCGCAGAGGCAGAATGAATTTGTGGTCAGATAATATCACAGGTATTTCTCTAAGTAGGCAGAGCTTCTTTAATATGTGCAGGCACTGAAAGCAGAATATGTGAAGAGCAAAACAATGAAGGAAACACCAGAACTGAAGTGCACAAAGTAGCTTGATACTGAAGTGTAACAGCTGAGCTGGCAGGTTATCCGACTGGACACCTAATATCCTCAGAAAGGGATAGGATTCTCTCTGCAAAGTGTACTCAGACAACAAGCAATCTCTTTTGCTCATTCTATTATCCTGGATAGATGCTGAAATCTCAAGCCAATGGGGAAATACAGAGAAAGAAGTAGTAACCTGAATACCTGACAAGATAAATTTGGCTTTGTGCCTTTATTGTTTTAAAGAGACACCAAAATACACGTGCAGTTAGTGTAATCTATCTTCAGAGGAAGGAATATAAAAGGGACTCCACAGACTGAGTAGGAGCAAGCAAATAACAGCTACAGCTTCAATTCAGGACTGAGTAGCTCCTTAAAATTTTAAAAGGCACACCAACTACAGCTTGGAGAGTAACAAGTGAAATTTGGTGGGTGCTGATTTGAAGGGTAAACAGGAACAGCAACATCTTCCTCAGATAAATGTTGAGAATTAGTCTAGCAGGCACCTAACATTAAAGGAGCTCTCAGCTCAGGGGCTGTAGGGCTATTCACAGAACAGAGGAAGAACTCACCAAACTGTGAGCTGAACAGTGAATGCTGCCTTCAGTGCTCTGAGGCTACCTGCTTATGCATCTGAACAGACTGACAGGAGCATTCTCTAAACTTGAGTAATAGCATCTAGCAAGAGTGTGGGCTTCATGAAGAGTTAAATTAAATAGCTCTCATTCATCTTCTGTCATCCACACACCTTTATTAAAGTGCTTAAAATTTGTGGTTGCATCACTGACTTTTCCACATCTTGCTCCTTTCACATTAAGTCTGGATTCATCTCTGGTGCTCTGCTCAGATGGCAGAGGAAATACCAGACCAAGAGTTTTAGTCTCCACTCTTTTCTGTGGTTCAATCATCTTTAGGGTTTGGCAACAGCTGTTGGGAACAGGCACACCACAAGATAGGGACTCGGCTCTGTAAGCTCTCAGAGCTTTCTGTTCTCTGATCCTAGAAGTATAATGGATGCGGAGTCTTCTTACTGCTCCTCTGGAAAGCTGAGCCTGATATCAGAGTATTCCAGATGTTACACTTCCAGCTGCCTGATCTGTCAACTCCTAATCAACTTGCAGCTTATAACTGGAAGATACTACTTGCAATAATATATTAAATTTCTCCATTTACAAAACTGTCTTGATGTTATCTTCCAGGAGATGGCAACTGCCCACAGCAGCATCCCAAGCAAGGAGTATCACTAACAACAGAGGTCAGACAAAGGATGATGGGAGCACACATACACCTGGCTGAAGCTGTTTGGTGTTTCTAACTAGATAAATTTCAAAGGGATGTTGTTCTCTTTCTGTGCTGCAGAAGAAATCACAGGCTTGCATCTCTGGGGGGAAATGGGGGAGACCAGGAGGATAGTTGTAATTTCTAGCAGGGGATGAGTCAGGTACTTGAACGAATGCTGCACATGTTACCTAATCTCAAATTGTCTTCAGACTTTCTTTAAACAACTGCTCTACTTTTAACTGAACAGTTTCTCTTATCAGTTTATTCTGGTACAAGATAGTGGCTTGGCTTCCACCCCAGTTCCCATGAAGATAGTTAACACTTACAGATTCCTTTCTCTAACATCACAACCAGCTAAATCCATTTATCACATGTGGAGTTGATAAGGGATACGACATTCATTCCTGAATTATTTTGCTGTCTCATTGTCTGCAAGGCTTTTATAAGTAACAGTTTATTGAAATTAACAGACTTGTCATTCAGCTTTACCACCTACTTGGCCAAGTCCTTGAAAAGCAGACAAAAAGTTGTTACCTCCATATAGTGATGTATATAGTCCTAAGTATTTGAAGTGCTACAACTGCTTGAAGTATACAGCTGTTAAGAGCAGGCAAACCAAAATACAAAGTGAATGAGGCTTTGAGCAACTGGTGGTTATCCTGGTGACACTGTGGTGACATTAACTTTGCCTAGAATTTCTAAAAGCCTTGTGTAAGCACTTTGGCATATTGAATGGCTTTTTATAGGCCACTGGTTCCAGGAAGAGATTTTAGAATTTATTCTAGACAAGTAGAATTGCCTGAATTTGGTCACTCAGGAAATCTTCCAGGGAAAATCCTACTCTGAAACACTTGAAGACTTTAATAAATTAGCAGTCACACAGGATTTCACAAGTCTTATTAATAAGCAGTAGGATGTGCCATGCATCCCTGAATACATTCAGGCTCTGTCAAACTTTGATGAAGCCATCATTGAAGTGGGTGGGACACACAGAGGACATTACAACAGCTTCCACAGATTTTGCTGTGAAGACTAGCTGACTCCAAAACAGTATTCCCAAGTAGGGTTTCAGGAGCTTTCCAGTGTTGGTCCAGAAGAATTATGAGCCGATGCACATTTTAGAGCAGGTTTACTGGACAGGGATCTCTCTGTAAGGATCCCTTCAAAAGCACAGTGTGAAATAAAACCAAAAACGGAACAAATATTTATTCAAACACTGCTCCTGATACTGGTTTAGAGAAGGGATTGCACATTTTTCAGGAAGACCTGTGGATTCCAGCAGAGAAACACAATCCGAATACATACATCATGCTGAAAGGAGATATTCTTTTGTCCTTGTCACTTTTGTCCTAATGTTCTTTTAGAGGTGAGGATCACCTCATATGACAAATGATTCCTCATCAAGCATAACAACATTTAAGTCAAACACTTCAATGAGCAAAGCACATTGTACATCAGATTGAGCCAAGCAGAAAAAACGGGGAGAGGAAATAATCAAAAGGACAGGAACCAGAAGATATGACTACAAAGTCTGAAGGGCATGAGGTTATTTCTAAACAAAGCCTTAACAGAGGGTTTTAAATGTAGAAGCCATTGAAAGAACAACGTGATGTGATGTCTCCATCATTATGATTGGTCCAAGTTTTAACAGAATTAGAGAATATTTTCTAGATGTGATGGGCAACAGAAGTGCTATTATTCATCATGGAGAGGACAACCAGCAGGTTCAGTCCTTCCTTACCCCACTCATGGATCAACTTCTCATGGCTCTACAAGCTGATGTTGCTCCCTGCCATTCTTTCATCTTCACTTGTGAGCACACCCAATTTCTCATCTCCCAGAGCCCACAAAGGCACAGACATTTGCATGTGCTGCATGTGTAGGTGTGAGTCTTCAGCAGTAACACAGGAAGCTGAGGAAGAAAACTGTTCATTTCTTGTAGCTTGTGAACAAGAAAGTAAATCTAGTATTTGACTAACAAAATCTTAAAGTTAATGCAAGTCACTGGTCAGCACAGAGGTATTTGACAATTTATACTTTAGTCACTTGTAAGAGTGAGGAAGCCCTTAGGGTGATAAATTTCATGGTTACTGAACCTTATTTTAATGAAATGCATGGCTTGCCCTTCCAGGCTGTATTTTATTTTGGCGGCTTTGCTGAGAACATTGTGCTTAGTCATTTTACTTTTTCAATTACAGGACCAGCATATGCAATAAACTAATGTTTTTATCGTTTGAACAATCACCTGCCAGATTTTCAGGAGGAATAAGATTTGATTAAATCAATCAGCAGTTAACTATAACATATCCTTAACTGTTTTAGGTTTTAAGAGCCTAAAGAGATTTGAAGTAATTTAATGTTGCTTCGTACAGCAGTCAAGATTTAACAGATAAAACAGGGACACCACATCCCTGTTATCTCATTTAAGTGAAAGCCATTTATCATCCTGTTTTTATTCTTCTAGTGAAAAATTTCCAAGTTCAGTGTCATATATATAAGACTTCTGCAAAACACATGAGCAGACTTTTCACCCATAGACTTCTTTGGAGAAGTACATATGATCATATAGTAAACCAGATATAATTCAAAAGGTCATTTCCATTTTGTTTTAAACCTTTCCTTTTAAGCCAAAAGATATTTAAATTTAAGTTTCAGTTCCACATTAAAACAGCCATGATGTGACACATTACTATCCTTAACTTGTATTCTGGTTTTCAATCAAGCTATAGTCAGTTTAAGCTAACTTCATTGTCGTAGAGAGAGGATAAAAATGTCTTAGTTTATCAGGAAAAAATAAAATCTGCAGGAAAAGAGTTCACATGATGCCTGTAAAATTCTTCCTACTTATCTGTAGTAATGTGAACAGCAATGTGCAAAACTCAAACAAGTTTTTGCTATGAAAGCTTTTTCACCTTCCTCTGAGGACTTGGTGTGCCCTGGCTCATCACTCATACATGAAGTCTAGAAAAACACAATGAATATAAAATGTGCAACTGTATTTTTTTTTTTTTTTTTTAGGCGATGAAAGAATACTTGTTATGTTAGAATAAGCATCAATCAGGCTTAAACCTTCACTGGCAAGGAGAGCAAAACTCAGCCTTCAAAACATGGAACTGAAATTAGCATAGACAAATTTCCCAGGTATGAAATGTTAATTCCTTCTGAAGAATAGTGTAATCAAAACAGACTCCAGTTTACTTTAGGACACATGGGCTAAATCAGCCATCTGGGTAGGATCTTGAGAGGCATGATCCCAGATTTCTTTGCTGAACAGAAAACAAACTGCACACATGTATGTGCTTTCTCACATGTTTTTTATTAAACACTCCCTACCATGAGGAGCAGACCTGACAACCATTTGCTGAGATTAAACTATTTCAGAAGCACTGGCAATTCAATGTTGCAGCCACAGCTGAATCCCACCAGTCTGTGAGCAGTGACACTTGTCTGTCACTTTGGATTCATGCTCCCCACATATGCTGGGAGTGAAACCCCCACCTACCTGATGAAAAAAGCTTCCCAGACTTTCAGGCTTTTGCTGCACGATCTAGTTTAATTCTGCACCTAAACTACTTAGAAGTCTTGGGAGTGAAGATCTAATATGAAATTACAGGCCCAGATATAAACAATGTGGGATGTATTCATTGCTCATGTAAGCCTGCTGTATTTCCATTATTCCCTGCAAAGCTGGAAGGGTCACAGCATTATTACAAGCCTAAGCCCTTTCAGATGCAAAAAGACAGACAGACTTGCAAAGCTTTAGTCTTAGCTGCTCACATCAAGCAACTTAGAACTCCAGTTTGTCCTGTAAGGCCAAAAAATTAATGAAGGAAAATTCTGGGCTCTTGCTTGCTTTATCAGATAGGATGGAGCAGAGAAGTTTCCAGCTTTGGCTTCCTGCTTTCCTCTCAGTCCAGTCCAATATTTAAAAAATTTCTCTGGTGAAAGCCAAGAATTGGCCAGTGTACTTGTTATTCTCATTCTTTGAAAAGATATGACTATTACCCAGACAATGAGAGAGGAAGTTATTTAATCCCTACATCAACAGTGAGTAAGAAAATGAAGTATTATAATGGCACGAGCATAAATGCATCAGGTAAGAATTAAACATTATGCTGGACAGTCATTGATGCAAAAATAAAGAACCCATTTTTATTTAATATTTTGACACAGGCAGGCTTCCACTCATTTTCTAAGTTACAGGGAAATGCAATATTAATGAACCAAATGCTGCTACTGGAGATAAACCAAGTGTTGCTTTCATTTGCACAGTACTTCTACCCTGAGCACATTCATTTAGATGCAAGAAGGAGACTATAGTGCATAGTAAAGGTATTGTAAACACAGAATTGAAGTATTTAAACACATGCCCTTATCAGAAAATATACCTTTAGTATTAAAGCTTGGGGAGCCACTACCAACAGCTCTTTATTTCAGACTATTTTTTTCACAGAGAAAGCAATTTTACTGTGAATGCCTGAAGCACAGAACTGCAGCAGCTTCCTTATCCCATCTCCTAGAGCAAGAGCAATCTCCAAATCATTTGAATAGCAGCAATTTCTGCATGTAAAGCTGAAATCTTATTCCCTACTTGAAGAATTTGTCTTGTGTAAGCTATGGTGTGTATATGTATATAGATATCTCCAGTCAATACAATAATTGCATGTAGGGACCTAAAGCTTTCTCTGGAAGTGATGTTTGACCACAGACCTCTTAGCAGCAGTGGCTTTGTCAGTGAGTAGCCCCTAAAACTTCAAAGGTCAAAAAAGGCCATCAGGGACACAGCAGTTACTAATTTCCTAACAGACAGAATGAGGCTGTGATCCACAATCAGGGCAACTTACCAGGTTCATTGAAGGATCCTGCAAGTGAGATACTCAGCAATACACAGACTTCTCACAGAGCCACCCAGACAGGGAGTCTGTTAACAAAGAGCTTCTTAAAGAGGCTGAAGTGCAGGGAACAGTGTAGCCAGTATTGTACCAGTGATAAATTCAGGCATTAATTACAACCAGTTATTCAGTAACCAGCCTTAACAAAGAACTGGAACAGATCTCTTAGAACGTGTTAATTTAGGAGCATAGTTAATGAGGAAGAGAAAGCCACTAAGTGCAGTTGAGGGAAATACCATGCAGTGTTGGACTGCTGGAATGAGCTGGAAGTTTGTAGTCTGATGAATGTACATTTCATAGTTTGCAGTAATTGAGCACCAGAGTTTTTTTTCTCTCTACCACGAAGTAGTAGGATGATGCAGTGAAATCTGTTCAAGGAGCACAGAGTCAAGTTTAGAATGTACATCCCTGAGACTCATTAGATTTTATGTTGACAAAGTGATGTTACAGAGATCTAGCCATGAACAGGCTAAGAATACCCTGGGACAAAGTAGTGAGGCTTTATCTTAAGTCATTACACCAAGACTATTACTTGTTCACAAATATATTCTGCCGTTCCTAACCAGTAAAAGACTTACTAACAATATAATACCAAACTCACTAGACACACAGGCATCTGATATTAGCACAAAATCCACTGTATGGGAACTCAAACCCTTTTATATACAGCTTAATTTGGGGCTACTTGACAATTGAAAGGCCGTGGTAGTGTCCAGGTCATATGCATACAAAGAAGATTAGAGATCCCACTACTGCTATAGGGTCAAAAGGCTTATTTTCAACTGGCACCCTGAACTGTCACGCAGACTATTCCAGAGCAATTGTCTGGAAGGGGACACACCTTGGCTGATTCAATTCCATTTCTTCAGCAGACTGAAAGATCTGTTATGCAGCTGCATAATGAAAGTTTTGAACAAAGATGATTTGAAAACAAAGCAGCAAAAAAAGCTCCAACTGTAAGGCCAGAAATGACTATAGGAACATGAAGGGAACAGATAACTGGCCATTCATTCTCTTTTCAGTTCATTGAAGGGAATTTTACTTTTAGGGAGATGGAAGTGCTATGATGTTGGAAACAATCAGGGTACCTGTGCACTGAGAAGTGGAAGCCTTTTTCCTCTACACCAAAGTTAGAAGCAGAACAAGAGCCAAGAAAAAGAACAAGCCTACATCACAAGCTGATTCCCCCAGATATGAATCAGACAGCAAACGGGTCGTGCACTAGAAGTGCTGGTGTTAAAGCAAGCTGTGCATTTGTTTTGGGTTATTTTTTGAACTCTTGGGAGTTAGCTGGCCAGCCACGCTACTCTAAGGAGCAATAGTTCAGACTGTCAAATCACTCCTCTGGGAGTACCCAGAGCCAGACTGCTCAGGCCAGTGTACTTGCTCAGATATTTCCCTCATAAAATAGGAGTATTTTTTACCCTGCATACATGCCTTCTCCTCACTCACAAAAAAAAAAAACCAAACCAAACCCCAAAAAGCCCAAAACAAACACATAAAAAATCAACCCCCTGAAACTCTTGTTACCTGGAAGCACAGATCTAGCATCAAGACTATTTAAGAGCTAACTCTTGTTTCTGTTATTTGTTCTTCCATGTGATTGATAAGAAAGTTGTAGGTTAAACAGTGCTCATGTTAAATGTATTCTGGAAGACTGTTTACTGTGTGTAAGTGATGATAGGAAATTAAGTGGCACAGAAATCTGACTGCTCCGCAGTCATCGCTTGATGGGTTAAGCCACTGGTTTCTGGATGCGGTCCAGAAAGATTGATCATATATTCAAGGGCAGAATGCACAAGATAAGAGTGACATGCAGTTGTGCTTTTGTAAAAGAACACTGGGTTCAGCCCCCAGTTAGATCATTTATTTATCTGGCACTGAAGGGTGATAATGGCTTGTTTTCAAGTCTCCAAAATAAATGAACTACACTGCAGGCAGAAGTAGTCCAGGCCAGCCAGCAGAGGATAGAAAATATGCAGGGTCAGCATAACACTGGTTTCAATTTCAGTTACAAAAACATTAGGGCTCTCATTTAAAACAAGATGAGGAAACTAGGTCCTCTCTCCACTCTGCTGAGACAACCAACCTTCTCTCCCCAGAATACTGACAAAATCAGATGTTCAACAAAACAATTCAGGGTAACACCTTCCTGCTGCCATTTAAACATTATAATTTTCTTAAAAGTATCTTTGGCTTACTCTTAGGACTAAGCTTTATCTCCTACCATTTTATGCCTTTATTGACTGACAATTTCAGTGTGCAAGGAAAGTATGTTTCAGTCCCCTCCTAGAACACCTCAGGCCACTGAAGATTAGTCAGTCTTCATATAACACTGCAAAAGAGATTGAGTCAAACCTGAAGTGTCAGGCCAGCTATGTCTCCTAAAGCTAAAGTTTACTAGTCTTTATCCTCCATAAATAGGAGTTCTGGAAATCAAGTCTTCCCCAGCTTTAACTGGGTCTTAAGCTGTGTTAGTTGTCCACATTGCAGAGACCAACTTCTCATCATCTATAGATTGATATTTGTGTTTTGAGCAGAATACATGCCACCAAGAGCCAAACCAAGGTCAGGAGCAGCTCTTAAGCCAAACCCCATCATTATCCAACAAAAGCCTTGTGTCCTGATGCTTGCCAGAGTCACTTGCCAAGAGCAAGTTTGATGAGGAAACCTGGCTGCTTGTCCCGAGTTGTTACAAAGCCGTATGCCAGCTGCAGTCTAAATGATTGCACAGCACTTGTTGGAAGTACCAGCAAGAAGGGGCTTTAGTTAATAGCCACCGTGTGCCAGTTAGGTCACAGCACAAACTACTCCATGGCTCTGACACTGCAGTGCTCTGAACCCATCACTGAGATGCCCAAAGCCCAGCTTTTAACTCAAGGCAAATTCAGTCTTGGGCAACTGTATTGGAGGTCTAGATTTAATAGTATGAAATCAGCTCTTTTTCATGCAGAGGACCTTGTTTCACTTGGAGGAATATTATGTTTCTTTACCACACTAAAGAGTAATCAGTTTATTTAGAAGAGCAATAATTATTCAGTGGATACAAGAGCTCCTAACAGTCTCAGATGCAGGATATAATATCTGTTTACCAGTGGAAGCTTTGGGTAGTTTCTCTGGGCAGGGCTGTGACCCAACTGCAAGATGTGTGGGTAACTGATAAGCTGCTGACCGTAAAAGTCACCTGACAGCAGCGGTTTACTGAAATCATGCAGTCCTGAGTTCACAACACTCCACAGCTTAACAGTCACTGCTTCCATACTTGGTTTCTCAGCTGCCCAGGATCTCCTGTCTGAAAGGTGACTCTCAGGTTGAAACATCAGCTGTTAAGCTATACACGTGTGTCACTCATCCTGACAGTGTCCTGCTTCAACTTTGACAACTGGATTGTTTTCTGGTTTTGCATGGAGCCTTAAGCACGTAACAGCTAGAAAGCTTTTTCTGCTTGATACAGCCATTAGTGGGCAGGTGTAATGCTCTACTTAGGAAAAGTATTGTTTCACTCATGTCAGTTTAGTGCTGGTATATTAAGCTAAGCAATGCCCACTGCACTCTGTAATCCCCAAGTCAATGGACTATTGTTGAATGAAAGTGTTCAGTAAAGCTGACACCAAGTTGAAGGACCAGGAGCTCCAACAGAATAGGTATCAGATCAGTTAACCCATCTCTAAGAGAAACAACTGCACACAATGCTGTTCTATTGCAGTTTTGGTGAATCTTATGCCTATAGTTGGAATAGATCACAGCCTGGGTTCTCTCAAGTATTACAGATATAAAGGTCATGGGAGTGACCCTTGCAAAACTAAAGCACAGCACAAACAGTTCTTCATGTTACTCATTACTCTGCAAGCTGCTCAAGCTTCCTCCTCCATCACGACAGCCTTGTCACTTCCACAGGGCTCTCCTGGCAGTTCAGCTGGAAAGCTCCACTTCAATTCCAATAGCTTTGCCTCTGTTCAGCATGCTTTTACACTACTAAAAGTAGTCCATAGCACTGCAGTCAGTTTGAAGGGCAAGTGAAGCTCGTTTTTATGTCAAACATGACACCAGCATACAGCCACTGTTGCTTAACACATACTTCTAGATCATTTGATGCAATTATTTTAGGGTGGCTTATGGTGTTAGAGGGGCAGAGGAGGCACAGACCACAAGTTGAGCTGAAAAGCAACTGCCAGTTCCAACTTCTGATGGGCAATGTGAAGGATTTAACTGTTTTTGCCTAACATGGAAGTAGCAGTGCCCACATACTGCAAGTAGAACTGGCTTTGTACTCTAGGAATTAATGATGGAACTCATAAGATGCTCAACTAAGGGTAACAACAGTGCATCACAGGCAGAGTTTACAGACTAAACTAGACAAGATCAAATGCTCCTGTGTAAAGGAACTGTTTATTGCTTAAATCAGTGTCTGGTGAAAGTCCTCAAGTGTTACATGCAGCTGTGTTCACAACTGCAGGTACTACCTGGCAGGACATTTCAGCCATCATCTTCCCACCCAGGAATTCGTAACTGCTAAAGCTTCAACATCTTTTCTAAGCTGCTCAGTTGGCAACATATTTTAGCTGCAATAAAGTTTGTTCAAACATTAGATGCGGGTTCACTAGTGAATTACTCTGCAGGTACAATCCAATATTAATATTCTCCTTGCTTTTATAAATGATCTATTTAAGTTTATACAGCGATAGAGGCAGAATCCACACATTCCTACCTCACCACACAAGCAGAGCAACACTATATTATCAAGTCTTAACTTTCTAGCTGTCAGAGAATCCAGGACTGGAGTGAGTTTAAAGGTAATTAACCTTGGAGGTCACAGCCCTGTGAGACAGGTCCAACTTCAGCCTGCTCTCTCAGAGCCTGTATTTCCATCTGGAAGAATCAAGGCAATTACTTCAGAAAGCTCCTCGAATAGGCTCCACACTTGCCTCAGTGTGAAAACACTTAAACATACATGTGCATTGTTTCAGCCAGAGTTACACCACGCTTCACTGGAAGCCACAAAAATATTCCACTTGTGTCACCTCACTGAAAAGGCTCATGAACAAAGTTGCACTTCAAGAGTTTTGTTGTAACATGACACAGAAGGAGCAGCAGGTTCACCAGCTGTCAGTCAGTGTTCCTGCCACCTTCTCATGACTAATTAAGGACACCTCCAGCAGAAGACAACCTCTCTGTCAGCACAATGCAGCACAATACAACTGTATTTAAAATAGGCTTAATCTTTTAGGCACAATTCAGTTTGGTGGGAGAGGATTGCCCTCGATTGCAGGCAGTCCCCACAGCATCCAAGCAAGATCAGATCAGCAGATATTGCTCATTCCTTTCTCAGCAACAGACTCTGAGAGTAGCAGGCTCCTGCAGGAGTTAACCCACAGTTACACAGGAGGGTTTATCTGTAGAACCACACGTTCTCCTTTTGCTAAGGACGCCTCAGTCATACATAATTGAACACAAGAACTGCTATCATTTACAAGCTCAAAGAGGCATGAGGCAACCCATGTAAACCAGCCTCTGACACTACAAATAGCTAACTAAAATAGAAGTTGTTTCAATGATCCCACCCATTACATCATGGAAACTGTTATTTTGTCATGAAAACTCCCTTAAGTATCCAATTTAATCTCATTAATAGAGGAATGAAGCTCTCACTTCCAAGACAGCAGCTGCCACTACCTTTGACATTGGAAGTCACAGATGTTTTTGGATGCATCAGAGACTACTGGATGCATCTTTAGGGGTTTAAGGCAGTGTCAGCTTTTCAAGCTTACAGTAAAAAGCACTTCTGTAAACATTTATAGCCAAAGTGTCAAGGCAATAGTTTAATCTCTCATCTGAAACCTCTTCCCTTATTTAGGAAGGGAAAAATTAGGCATGTTGAAAATTTCATCAATCTACTATAATCACTAAACAAACCAAGTGAGGAAGACCTTATATTTCACAATACTGGTAGGAGGGAAGAAGTCACACAAGCCATGGCAGTGAAATCACATCAGCAACACCCCTCTGCCAGATATTTACAAAAAAGCCTGACTTGGGGAGGGAAGCAGGAAGTATTCACCAGCTCGCTCTTTGAGCTCAAGCACCTGCTCAAGCCATATTTCATTAAATATTTTAGTAGCACTGTCTGATCACAGCAGTGGAACATGACGCAGCTCACACTGGAGCACTTTTTGCACAGCAGAAAGGATACATGCTGTAACAGTGCAATTCCTTCCCACAGATCCTCATAATGCTGCAATTATTTGTCTGTGCTCTGTACCTAGTGCTGCCTCTCCTTGTAGATCCAACTCTTTTCCTGAAGGAGAAAACATCTCCTCTGTCTAACATTCAACATCCTGCAGTATCTTTCCTATCCTTTCCGATCTGAAAGTCCCTGAATTACCCAGGCTCCAGCAACATTGATTCACTCACTGCACCCAGTGCCAAGTCAGAGACTCGGCTAAATCTTTTCCTCCCCTCCTTTTTCCCCTCTATACCTAGAGAATACTGAAAGCAAAGCACTCCAACAGAAAACTGCCCCATGGGGAGAGTATTTTTCAAGGTCAAGCAGAGCTTCTGCACCTGCTAAAGGTGCTAAATGAAGGCATGTTAAGAGTTGCAGATCACTGATAACATGATCATAAGAAAAACTGCTACATTCATGGGAGGTTTAAGAGCAAAGTTGGAAGCAATTTCTTACCCCAGTACCCTCCTACCATCATATCAGGCAAGGAGAGACCCAACTGTTTTGTGATAAAGCTTTGAGATCAGGTGACAGATTAAGTGTGGAATTATTCAAATGGCAGACTACTGAAGTTTAATAGTCTGAAAAGACATACTAATTTCCACCTTTGGTCCCTTTGTCAAGTCCTCTTCCAGCACAGTCTCCACCCAACACAATCCTAAAGGGGCACTTAATGAATTCTGATGAGAAAGAGGTGGCTATTTCAGACACCTCAAACAAGTCTCTCCAACATCACCTTACTCATTCCTCATCTGTTCCCAACCTCTGTAGCCCAACATCTCCTTTGACCCGATTTCTCACCACAGCACATGGCATTTCCAATTTCCATCTCTGCAGCCTAACAAGTCCCTCACTCCTAAGATCCTCATTATCTTCCTATTTTAATGACTTCACATACCTGCACCCCAAAGCTCCTCAACCCTCTCACCTTTCCAGCCCCATAACACCTTCACCCAAAAAGCTTCTCAGTCCCTATCCCCAAACCTTTCTCATCTTTACCCCAACCCTTCACCTTCATCAGCCTCCCACCTTCCTTACCCCAACTCTTCCTCACCCCCTCACCTTCCTCACGTTCACCAGCCCCTCACGACCTTCTCACCGAAGCCCTTCCTCGCCTTTACCAGCCCCTCAGCCCCCTCACCCGAAACCCTTCCTCACCTTCACCAGCCTCTCATCCCCGTCACCCCACAGCTCCTCAGCCGCCCTCGCCCCCTCCTCACTCCAGACACCCCTCACAGCCCAGGCTCCCACCGCCCCCCTTACCTGCCCCCGGGTCTCCCCCAGCACCCGGGACCTGCTCCGTGCGGCGGAGGGGGGAGGCGGCAGCGCCGGGGAGGGCGGGGGGGATGAGGGAGGGAAGGAGGGAAGGGACGAGGTCACTGACGGCGACGCGAGCGCGGCGGCACCGGGCAGCGGCGGCCGCTTTATACCGGGTCCTCGGGAACCGGCACCCGCTTCCGCTTCCGCTTCCGCCCCCTCCCGCCCCCGGGATCATGAATATGCAGAGAGAGGCGTGGCCTCCGGGGGGCACTTGGGGTGTGGGTTATGAATATGTATCAGAGGCGTGGTGGCCTCGGGCCGTGGGTGTTCATGAATATGCAATGAGGGGCGGGTCCTCAGGACAGGGGGGCGGGCGGGGGGCGTTGCTGGGTGACGGCGGGAGGGCTACGGGGGCGCTCGGTCGTGCGCCGCAGGGCTGCCCACGTGAGGGGAGCCGAGGCGGGCGATGGCGGGGCAGGTGTTAGAGTGTGGCAGCGTCACAAGAGTGACACAGAATATTCACAAGTCGAGTCCAAGTCCAGGCCCTGCACAGGATAGCCCCAACAATCCCACCCTGTGCCTGACAGAGTTGTCTAAACACACCCTGAGCTCGGCCGCAGTTGGTGCTTGACCACTTGCCTGGGAAACTGTTCCAGTGCCCAGCTACCCTCTGGGTGAAGAAACTTTTGGTAATATCCAACCTAAGCATCCCAGACAAGACTTCAGACGATTCCCTCAAGTCATGTCACTGGTCACCACAGAGCAGAGATCAGTGCCTGCCCCTCCTCTTCCTCTCAGGAGGAAGTTGTAACTGCAATGAGGTCTTCCCTCAGACTCCTCCAGGGTCAAGACCAAATGTTCTCAGCCATTCCTTGTATTACTCACTCCTTAAGGCCGTTCACCATCTTCATTACACTCCTTTGGTTGCTCTCTAATAGCTTTTTATCTTACATTGTGGTACCCAAAACCACACACAATATTCAAGGTGAGGCCACCCCAGAGCAGAGCAGATCAGAACAGAACAATCCCCTCCCTTGCACAGCTGGTGATGTTGTACCTGATGGCCCCAGGACAGTGTTGGTCCTCCTGGGTGTCAGAATGCTCTTGACTCATATTCAACATGCCATCAACCAGGACACCCAGGTCCCTTTTTGAAATGCTTCTTTCCAGCATCTCATTCCCCAGTTTGTGTAGCAGGAGTTTTTCCTGTTGCCCAAGGATGAAGGATGGGCCTGTTGGCACTGCTCCTGGGTTGAAGAGAGGCTCTTGGTTGGAAAGGGAGCATGAGTGGCAACCTGAAGGCGGATAGAGGCTCTGGCTGTACTGTCCCAGCCAAGGTAGTGGGCACAGAAACACTGCACAGACTCCCTTGCCCCTCTCAGGAAAAGTTGTGCCAAATATAGCTGCAAACCAACAGCTTGGAAAGTGCAGGAGTTCTCTGCCTGAGATACTGCAAACATGCTGGCCTCAAATTGCTGAAATTGTTCTTCATCATGAAGGAAAATACCTTTTCAAGGTCCCATCCTGCCTTCCCACCTTATCCCTGCTGCTCTGCCCACCAGAGGCCATGAGCTGCCTCTCCTCATGTCCAGCCCAGCCCTGTGACTGGGTGTGTGCCAGGCCACCATGGAGAGGGTGACATGTGGCATTTACCATGTATTTGTCACATCTGCAGAACACAACCCTCAACACACAGCGCCCAGTGTCCCTCAGGATATTAAAACACTTCATTCCCAATGGCAGCCGTAGCCCAGCAGCTTTGGAAGAACCCTCTGCAAACTTGCCATAAAATACTGTGTTTTTTTAGTGCTGGTGTGTGTTTTTTTATTCCCAATTAAGGTCTCCTAGCCTTAATTGTGCTGACTGCATTGTGCAGGCTAGCATGATATTTAATTTTCATTACTTACATAAACTGGGGATGCATAAAGCAGCCTGCGAGTGGCATGTAAAAATGCACATTACATTGCGTAAGTGTAATTGTTTTCTGCTTCTTGACACGCCATTAAGTATATATTCCAAAACAATTTTTTTTTAATGGTGAACTTCTTTCTCTACAACTCATGAATAAATAAACCGCAATGCATACCAGACTTCAGAAAAGGAAAACCACAGAAGGCAAAATGGAAGAACTGTACACATCTATTAAAAAGCATGATGAATCCTAAGTCTAACAGAGAGACTCTATTACAAGTCCTAAAGGAAAAAAAAAAAAAAAAGTGAGCAATATTTTGTTCTACAATGCTGTTATCAACATGTTTTTGGTTTTAGGCTAATTCAGACCAAGGGCTGAAAAGCATGCATGACCACAGTCATGCACAACTCACTAAATTAAACATCCTCTGGTGAGGATGTCCAAAGTCCATTCAAGGAGTGATGGTTTTTAAGACATACTACCGGTGTTTATAAACACAAAAAGTGGCAAAATAATTATCTTAAGTAGCCAAATGGTGAAGATAAAGGATACACACCCATGACAGCCCAGTGTAACACCCACTCTTGACAGCAACACAACATCCATTGTATCAAAACTGTGATACACCCTAATGAAACATTAACATTTCTTCCACAGAAGAAGCAAAATGTACCTACATTGATAGAAATGTCTAATGGTGAATGACTTTAATGGAAATTCTGAGACCCTTACACACCTAAAAACACCAAGAAAGGATCTAAAAGATATCATTACAACTTCTAAGATGTGCTTTTTGTTACCCATGGGTTTGTGGCATCCCCAGCTACCTGATGTTTTGACACCTCATTTTAAAATAACTGAAACAAATTAAAATGTACTTCTTTTTCAGTCTTTTTGTTACCTGCTGTTGTGGTGAAGTGTGATCCTTACCTCAGCCTGACATTTTAGATACGTTCTTGCAATGTCCAGACATGTCCAGACATGTCCAGCTATTTCTCCATTGTATTTCCTCATGTTGTTTTCACTCAAGAGTTGTTAATTCTCAGCCTTTAGCTGAGCCTAAAGTCAGAAAAGGGAATTTTCCATTAACCAAACACTTTAGTTTAAAAAATGTGATTTTCCATACTGAGTGAGGGGATAGAAAAAAAATGCAAGGAAACAGATCCACCTTTTCCCTCTGAGGTTGTTACTCAACTGCAAATATTTAACCCACAATAAATAAGCACACTCTCATGTCTTGGCAGGGGAGAAATTAGTGTCAGTCAGGATGTGCTGTCCAGACATGTGCTACGTTGGCCCAGGAGAGGGACGGGCCCTGGACTGAGCTTGAGTGGGATTGAAGACAACCCTTGAGTGCTCCCCTCAGGTCCGTCCTCAGCTGGGTGGTAAATCCTGTTCTTTGGAGAGTCCCTAGGCAACATGTTTTTGGGACACTTCAGGGAGAGCTTTTTTTAAAGAAAGCATCCAGAAGTCATGTTAAAATCTCTCCCTAGCTCATGGTGTGCATGTATCCATTTTGCTGAGTCACATAGTTGAAGAACCCCCCAAGGTACCGATCTCTTGCTTACCCTCGTTTCCACTGGTTTGTTTGGCATGGAGTACCCAAGGACTTTAAAAGAGAAATAAATTACAGGACCTCAAACTACTGGAGAGCAACATCCTGCTCCAAACACCTTGCCTTGTGTCTTGGCATAGATGCTGAAGCAAGGGGTCTTCCTTGTTTAATGAGATATGTTCATCAACCAGACAGCAGGCTCATCAACAAGTTGGAGTTCTCTACTCCATTTCACAGGTACTTGGCTTACCAAGTTGTTACGAAAACTCATCAGCCAGCCAAGCCAAACAAACACCACCCCCAATATTATTTTACACGCGTGTCAAAAGAAATAACTTGCCGCAGGCCAAGCGGGTGAAGGAATTTTACGAGGTTGTGTCTGATCCTCCCTTCTCCCCTCCCTTAGACAGTTAAAAGAAATGTTTGTATGATGAAAGGGGTAAGGGAGCAGAGGACAGCTGGTTAGGAATTAATGAAATGTTTGAGCATTATCATGCGATAATGGATTTAGCTGACTGTTTGCCAGTGTTCAGATCTAGTGTGAATTGCTTTATATGAAGCAAGAGGATCCCTAGATTATACAAACCTCCCGAGACTGCTGCTGCTCCTAAATCCTTTCAAAGCTGTGATTTTTTAAAAAAAAGGTAATTCACCCTCTGGATGGACAGAAACCCTTGGGATTGTTTTGACTTGCTTTCAGACTTAATGATATTTGACACAGCCGGCTCTCTGAGGTGTCTCCTAATTGGGAGTGGCCGTGGGTTTAGGAAGCCTGAGGCTACGCTTGAAGCAAATTTGCACCCAGAAACCCAGGTGTGGTCTCCCAGCCAGGACATTTATAAACAGGACATGAAAAATGAGTCTCAACTTTTACACATTTGGCCTATAACTCAGCCCTGGGGTATCTCTCACAAAGGGTGATGTATCTGATGGGAGACCCAGGCTCTGGACTTGAAACTGCTGTTTATCCTTCTTCCCACCCTCCCCCAACACATGCTGTCATTACGATGGAACTTTAATGGCTGTGTAAAATGGTCCATGTCCCTTGATGCCTATTTTTTTTCCCCTAAAAGCATTGGGATGTTTCTGTTTTTTTTCAGATGTGGACTTGTAGCTAGTCAACCAAAGATATTTTGTCTGGACACAGACAAGTCTCAAGAAAGTTTTATGAAGAAAAGCAGGAGATTGTGTGAATTTGTGGCAGCCACACAGGCAGATTTTCAGGTTCATTCAGGTTGCCCATGTTAGCCAAAAGTGACTTTTAATTCTGAGCTAAAGAGCTTCTGACAGAACCTGCAAGTATAGAGTGTGACACAGCCCTTTGCCCTGTCACCAGCCCAAAGTCTACCCATCTAGAGTCAGTTGGTTCATGCCACCACAGAGCAATGTCAACAGTCCTGAGCAAACAGGGTGGTGCAGGTGTAGGGTTCCCTTGCCCTCATCCTGCACTGAAACCTGGAATCCCCCTGTGCTGGGTATTGGTGAGGTCACACCTCAAATCCTTTGTTCAGCTTTGGACCCCCCACCACAAGAACACTGAGATGCAGGAGCATGTCCAAAGAAGGACAGTGGAGCTAGAGGAGGGTCTGGACGATGAGTGGCTGAGGGAACAGGGGGTGTTCAGCCTGGAGTAAAGGAGGCTGAGAGGTCACCTTATCACTGTCTACAAGTGAGATAATAGAGGTGATTTCTATCACTCTTGGGGAGATAGTTTAGTGGTGGACTTAACAGTGCTGGGTTAATGGTTAGGTTTCATGTTCCTAAATGTCTTTTCCAACTTAAATGATTGCATGGCTCTAAAAGCAGTAGCTACAACTTCTCTCATATCACCCTCATATGGAAAATGTGTTCATTTTCATTTTCGTTTTCGTTTTCCAAAAATGCTCATGATAGCAGTTGTGTTACAAGGTGCTTATACAGACTGTAAGATGGGGTTTGCTGCTTCTGCCACTTGTGAGGTCTCATTATGAGTTCATGCCTTGAAGAATGAGAGTTCCCTGTCATTATTTTCCTGGTCTGCACAGCTGAAACCCAGTATTAATGGCTGCCGAAATTATCCTGCCTCTTGAGTTTATGTGGTCTATAATTATCTTCACAATAAAATTGTGAGGAATTAAGCTTCAGAGCAGTTCATAGGTGTCAAGGGATGACATGACAGTCCTTCAAGAACTGTGGCTTTCAGTCCTCAAGTGCCAAGAGCAGTTAAGATGCTGCTAGACAGCACTTAAGAACTGCAGGGCTTATTCAGTTCAGTTACTGCTTTCCTTGGAGAGATCAGAACCTCTTTTTTTTTTTTTTTTTTTTTTTTTTAATTGTGTTTACTTTTCTAAACTTTTCTGTTTCTCTGCACTTGGGTAATGAGCTGAGATTACTCAGTTTTCCTCCTGCACTGCCTCTTATGAAACCATGACTGTGATGTTTATGAGGTTTCCACTGCTGCACAGGGATATTTGTATTTGTGTTGCTCTATTTTTATTGAAAAATGGACACATTTTCATCATATTTGATGTGCAGAGAACCAAAATCCTGAACCGAAGCCTGATGTACAGGAGGCTGTTTAAGTCTGAGATGATTTTCAAGTGACTTCATTCACTTTAGTTTTACCCTAGTGAAAGCTGACTGGCAATATTTTCAGTTTACACTGGTGAATGTCTAAAAAAAGACCAGTTAGTCTTCTGCTTGCAGACTCCTGCTGTCTCCCATAAAGCTACATTTTCTGAAGTTTCACCTGAGAGATCTTGTGACCTTCCAGTGCTTAATGGGAGCTTGTAAAAAAGATGGAGAAGGACTTTATATATCCAGAAAGTGATAAAACAAGGGGGAACAGTTTTAAACTAAAAGAGGGGAGAGTTAAGATTAGATATTAAGAAGAAAATTTTTACTCAGAGGGTAGTGAAGCATTGGCATGGGTTACCCAGAGAAGCTGTGGATGCCCCATCCCTGGAGGTGTTCAAGACCAGGTTGGATGGGGATTGGAACAACCTGGGATAGTGGAAGGTGTCCCTGTCCATGGCAGGGAGATTGGAATGAGATGGGCTTCAAGGTCCCTTCCAACACAAATTATTCTATAGTTCTTGGCTACTTAATGCTTTCTCATAATAAAACAATGTTTCATGGATTCATTAATAGATGATAGCCAGTTGGGCTAACCCAGTGAGAAGAAAATACCATTTTTTATCTGATCGCCACACAAATGCTTAGTTTATAGCTTTAGACACTAAGTGATGACCTCTAGTTAACTGAGCATTTACCCCTGTTCACACTGCCTGCTTGTTTTGCAGCTTTGTGGCTCCAGCTGGATTCAAATTGTGCAGGTGTTACTGGGCAGGTCTGTTTTGATCACCAGGTGGGACCTGAAGCCTCTGTAGCCTTCTTGGAGGATTCACTTGACTCTCTGCTAAGGCCTGTTACAACCACGTGCTGTGATTTATCTCATCTCTCCCCTTGCCTAATCAGTCACATACCTAATTGGTGTTTGCAATATTTTGGGTCCCAGCATAAACAAATTGTTTAGCCCTGTGTCATCAAAACTGCATCTGGACAACCATCAGCATTCTCCATATTTTTGGAAAATCCTAGGAAAGAACTCAGAAGCTACACCTGTGTTAGTGACTTCTGCAGATATGACTCAGTGTTAGCAGAAGCCAACGAGCAGTCGCAAAAATAGACACTGTTGTGCTGACTGTATTCAGAGTGTTTTCACAGTTCCATGAAAACATGAGTAACACTCACCTGGGTGATGGAAAATCGAGTTGGATTGGCACTGGTTGGCAACGGGATGGAAAATTAGTATGTAAAGAACCTAGTGATTAAGATAATGAAAAACAATGTTAAGAGTCTTAGGTGAAGCCAAGTTTTGTAGCCCTCAAGCTTTTAGTTGTGAAATTGTTGGCTCTTGTGTTGCTTCTGAAATAGAAATCTATTTAAATGACTTAAGCAACCCAAGTCTCAAGAATAACCCCAAGCAGGCTGTTTTAGTTGTGACTGAGAAACCAAATTCAGTGAATACTTTTTATTCTAATTGCTTGAATTTCCAAACACAACCAAAGAACCAAACAGCTGCAGACCCTAAAGTGTTTATTATGAAAGTAATTTTAAACTTTGAGGAAAAAACGAAATGCCGAAGTTTATTGGAATGGAAATCCCCTACAAAATTCTGGGGTTTTTTTAGGATTCTTTTAATTGTGTGTCCCCCCCCACCCCCCCCGCCAAAAAGCTGAGTGTAAACTGAAACATTCACACTTTTTGGAATTAACTCAAAACAGTTGCTTTGAGTTAACTGTATTCAGCATTTTTTCCCTTTTCATAGACCTGAATGTTACCCCAGTCATTGATTTTCATGCAATGTTGGACTTGTGAAAGTCCCTCTACCTGAAGTACAGTATGGATACTTCATACCACTATTCTTGGGCTCTAGTTTCACTTTTCAGCTTAAATTATTTTAAAACCACTTATTCCCAAAAGGAGCAACTTTTCCTTTCCTTTTCATCTCCTTGTACTCTATGGAATCATAGAATATTATTTCAATTTGGAAAGGACCCATAAGGGTCATTTACTCCAACTCCCTGTTCCTTGCAGGATCTAAAACTAAACCATATGACATTGTGGAGGCCCTGCTTGAACTCTGTAGAGGCCCTTATGAAGACTCCCAGAAACAGAGTGCTCTCCATCAATGACTGCACTAGTCAGAAGCCTTTGGGAATGTGGGATGGGTAATGCAATTTGCAGATATTTTTGTGGGGAGAAATACATGGCAATCCACTGTGGAGCCTCAGAATTCTGCCTAAGGAATTTTAAGAGTTTAATCTTGGGATGAGTCAGCTCATCTAGTTGATTTGGTAGGAAACCCTAAAAAAAATAGGTTTTCTGTTGAAGAACTGCATGCATTGATTCATGCTACGGTCCTACACCTTGTGTGAGCCTGCCAAGGCTGGCAGGTCATGGTCAGGCCCTTTTATAGAACAAATCAGCCTCCAGTTCTCACTTCTGACCCCTATAAAAACAGCTTCATTTTCTAGTTCCTCCTCAAGCAATTTCATAATTTTCCTCAAACACTTCCCACACCTTCTGAGGGCTACTACACAACCTGCTGGAGGGGGACCTGGAGGTAGCTTGCCTGCATGGACACTGTGCCAACAGCAGAGACCAGGAAGATTAGAATGGAGCTGTAAAAAAGCAGTGCTTTCCTACTGCTCTTCTTTCTTAGACAATCCTATTGGTTCAGCAGCTTCTTTCCTTATTTATATCAGGAGCATGGCAACTAAGCTCCTGACTTAAGCACCTCAAAGACTCAAGGCTGCTTTGGTAGGACCAAAAGTTTTGTATTACTGTCTGACTAGGAAAAAAGAATCTTTTTCCTTCAATGGGTTCCAGCCTGTTTCTTTGGAGTGGTGACACAGTTACACTGGGCAGATGGATGCTCTCCACAGGGATGTGTTAGCCCTCACCTGGGCCAGAGCACAGAAGGACAACAGATTATTTGAATGGAGATAATTTGCAACCTGGAGAGCAGATCCTAGAGGTTAAAGCTGAAGTTTGTAAAAGTGAGAGAAAGTTCCTAGCACTGAGGTTATTTGGGAGGTTTAACAAGCTCCCCAGGGAAACACTGTTCCTCTGGATAACTTTGGGAAGTTTTTGAGGAGTTTAGATTTTTCCTGTCAAGGTATCATCTGTATTTCTGCCAGAAAAAGGCCTTCCCTAGTCCCAGCTAAACAAGAACTGGCCTGAGTGGATTGTCCCAAATTTGAACAAATTTTTTTTACTTTATTTTTTACTTTTACTTTTTTCCAGCTGACAAATATTTAATATATTTTCCTTGCTCTTTTTTCTCCCCTGTTAGTGGTTTTGGTCAGACCATAGGCATATGTTGCAGAATCTGCTACAGAAAAAATGTTTTTAAAATTGGTATTTTCCTAAATGCCTTTAAACAATTTTTAGTCAGTACCCAGGTAGTTTCCTACTAACTAAATACTCTCCCAAACCATTTCTTCATTAAGGACCATGCCTTGTTGTTGAATGCAAACTTTTCCTGTGGTTTGAACAGATACAAGGTCTCTCTACCACATAGATTTACTCACATCAAATACCACAAACCCCATATTTCAGATGAGCTACAAATCTCCTTCTCTAAGAGCTTATTTCAACAAACTTGCAGCATTTCATACTCTCTGTGGTATTGATCTCCCTCTGAAATGCAGCTGAAGCAAAGATGTTTAAAACTTCTCAGAAAGGGGATGCACTGTGGACCAACCTCACCTCCTTAAAATACTGGATTAAAATTCAGAGACAGGGATGAGCCTGTAAATTGGAATCCCCCAGTATTTCTAGGGCTTGAAGGCATTTGCACACCTGAGTGATGCTGAGTTTTGCCCCAGCCTCCTGATCTCTGTCTGAATTTTGCACTTGTAGCCAGCCCTAGGATAACTTACAGCTTTTCAGACCTTTGCTTTCTATTTTTGGGTGATAAAAAACACAACAGTGGTTGTAGAAGAGCTCTGGTACCTGCATTGTTAATAACAGAAAGAGAGAAAGAGAGAGAGAGAGAAAGAAAGAGAGAAAGAAAGATAGAGAGAGAGAGAGAGAAAGAAAGAAAGAAAGAGAGAAAGAGAGAAAGAAAGAAAAGAAAAGAAAGAAAAGACCACAAAAACCCTCCACACATTTCACACCTTGCAGGGATGGATATTCCTGTCTCATTGGTGGTTTGCAGGATTTACATTGTTATAAATCAGAAATAGTGCAGGGGTCCAGAAATACCCATTATTTTCACAGTACAAAATATCTTCTGTATGTGTGCACATTTCATTCATTTTACTTTCTCTCAAATGACCTAGGAGTATCTTTTGTCTCATGGAATTGAGTGTTGTTTGCTTGTTCACAGCTTCCTTTCCTTCCGTTATCCAGCAAAGAAAGTTTGCTTAAGTGGCTTTTGTGAACTCTTTCAAGATCCCCAGAAGGATGATACAGGAAACAGAGAGTTTCCTTTCTATACAAACTTCTAGGGTGTTCCCATAATAGTCTGAATTTTATCTGCCCTCAGCAGCCTGCAATTGGACAAAAAATTAATGGACTGTCAAGGGATCAGGCCAAACAAAATTAACATATCAGAGAGGAGAGTTTGCAATAAGAAAACCCCTTCCACTTACACAGCACCTTTTATCCCACGTTGCCAAACATTTTCCTTTCTATGTTTCCAACTACTTTACAAGTTGGCCATGCTTTAGCCATCCAGCCTGAAATTTTCCATAATTGCTCCCTGCCTCATGTTGAATACATTTTCAGAGAGCAGTGAAGGGGGAAAACCTTCAGGAAAAAAAACCCCAAAAAAACTCTTAAAAAGATGCAGTTATATTGCACTGAGCTTGAAGCTAATGGATTAGCTTTTTTAGGGGTGTTTAAGCATTCTCTCTCTTTATCTTGAAGAGCATGTTTGTACCTCAGGAGGCTGGAGTGGGAAGGAGACTCTTGGCACAGCAGCAGTGCTAGAGATGAGAATCTGTCACCATTGCCATGAAAATGCATCTGGGTTTGCACAAAAAATAACACAGACAAACCCCTATTTTAGTGTTTTAGAGGCAGGTTTGTACCTCAGTTTTATGCTTTCTGACTGCTGTAGTTTATGTAGCCCCCAAAAAGCAGACCCTGTAAGCAGAACATCTGGACAGGGCGCTGACAAAATGGATTCTCATTCTTCAGGATTTTACCTGGTGTGACCTGGCACTGTGGGTGAGATCTGGGAGGATTGTAGCACTGGGAGGGAGGGCAGGGCCCGTGCTGAAAGCTGACAAGGTAGAAATGTGAGTCATTAAAAGGCAAAGACCAATCTGTAAAGAAACAATTACTTACATATTAAAAAAAAAAAAAAAAAAAAACTGATCTGGAAGGCATGTTCACCTGGTGGTTGACACTCCCTACAAAAGCGCTGTGTTGTTCCAAAAGTCTCCCATGAGATGAACAAACCTTGCCAGGAATAATCACAGATCTGGAGTTGTATAATTGCTCAACTAAAGGCCGGCAGGGAACAGATAGGGAACCTGTGCTTAGCTTTTCCTGCCCATTTCCTTGCTCTCAGGGCTGTGCGCTGCTCTGGAGCACTGGGGTTTATACTGGCCGGAGCAGTCAGGACACCAGGGGGAAAAAAAAAATTGCTTCTAAGCAACAGCTTCACGGCATGTGTTGTTTTTAACTCCATTCATAAAAGCAGTGAGCTGCGCTGTGCGAGGCGGGCTGGGGCTCTGAGCGCTCGTGTCTGCTTGGAGCAGAAAGCTCTCGATGTGCTCGAGCTGAGAGCGCCGGCAGTTTCATACCCTCCCAGCACTAATCCAGCAATAAAGAAAATGGCTTTAAGCCACTTCAGACCCATTAGTGCTCTCCAGAATGCTAATATAGCATAGAGATCAAAGGACTACAGCGAGGGGAATGAGGAGATGTGGGCAACAGCTTCACCTCCCCTCTTAGGGAGGTTTGGTTCATTCTCTCGAGGAGCAGAGGCCAAATTTGGGGAGCAGATGCCGTGGCAGCAGAGCACAGCAGCACTCCCAAGTCATGGGACTCAGGCAGCATTAACGATAGGGCTGGGGTGCCTTTATTTTTAGTGATAATTCATGGTTATCCAGAAATCTGATACTTGATCTGCTGCAGCCTGGAATGCCAAGTCCATTTGCACTACCTGTATCTTTGTGGCCACGGCGGAAAATGATGTGAAAATCATTTGGTAATAGCAATTAGTACAGCAATAGTTTTTCTTTATTTTTAAAATAGGCTTGGGAAAATTAATCTTTTTTTGAATTAAGAAACAAGGTTTGTCACTTTTAAAATCAAGAGCCTCATGTTTATTGAGGTCTGTCTTTAGTGCCAAAAGCCTATATTTTTTCCAATCCAGAAATTCTCTGTGAAACAGCACTATTTAAAAAGTCCCTGAGAAAAGGTAAAGAGGTTCTGCTAGAAAGTCTCACGATGCAGATAAAAAAAACCGAGGAGGATGGTTGATGGACCATCTGGGACTTCACAGGTTTGGAAACAAGTGTGATGGAGCTCCAGTATGTTTATGCTGCGGTAGGAAAGGTGAGAAGGGATTTTGCACAGAAATACCTGCAGCAGAAGAAGGTGCCAGGTGAAAGCAGTCTGTCAAATCTATTAGAGCCATTTGCTGGAGATGGAAACAAGAGGTGTTCCTGCTGGAAATCAGGACCAGAGGTTAATTAACTATAGGAACATCCTACTGAGAAGTCATCCTGTGAATTCCTATATGATGGCTCAGAGGCATTGCCGTTGGATGCTTTAGGTGTCCCACTAAGATGCTCACCATGTTGTTGTGGAGATAACCTGCTTTTCCACTGGCTCCAGAGTGTTGCCAGAGCTCCTGCTGCAGATCCCCAGGCTTGAGGACTGTAGATACCCTCGGGTGCCTGCTGCAGGACTGTGCCCTACTTTTGTGTTTCTCAGTGAAAGAGCCACATCAAGTCCTCAGGAAAAAAAAAAAAAAAAGCAAAACAAGGACAAAGTTCTGCCCTTCCACTACTCTGTTTTCACTTACAGCCAAATTCTGCCAATCTTTTAGTGTCTATTTAAAACTTCTATTTCCTTCCCACCAGTCTGTTTCTGTGCTGGGATGCATGTTTTCTTTTTTTTCTTTTTCTTTTTCTTTTTCTTTTTCTTTTTCTTTTTCTTTTTCTTTTTCTTTTTCTTTTTCTTTTTCTTTTTCTTTTTCTTTTTCTTTCTCTCTTTTTCTCTTTTTCCTTTCCTTTTCCCCTGTTGTTTCACAGTCCACCTGATGATTCTCATCACTCATCCCTCCAGACACACCAGGCCCCTGGGCTGAGCCCAGTCTGTGTGCAGACACTGTTACATGAGGTGCCAGAGCCTGCTGTGTATCCAGGGGAGGAGACTGCACCTGACTTTCCTTGGCTGTGACACTGTGGCTCAGCCTGGAACTGACAGCTATGGAAAATTAATGGATGTGCCCTGTTTCCAAGGAATGGCCATCAAGGTCACAGTTTTGAGGCTATACGGGGCACAGCCCTTTCCTACTTGCAGCCAGTACACACGCCAGCTTTGCTGTCCCCTCTTCAGATGTCACCATGTCACCAGATCGCTGTCACATGAGCACACCCAGGGTGAGGGGGTGCCATTGGCTGCCCAGCCTGTTTTCATGCCCAGGGACTCTATGAATACAGTCTGACGATGCTTGAGGTGTAACTGAAACCTGCTGTGCAGACACAGCTCCTGGCTGAACTGTCCCTGCCCTTTGCAAGGCTGAGCAGAGGGTTTTGTTCAAACCAGTCTTCAGGACAGGGTCACCTCGTGCAGCAGCGTGCATGGAGGTACCTGGTGCTGCCTCTGTGCTGAGGGTACTGGCCTGTTTCGTGCACTTCTCCATGGGTTTGATGGTTGGCCCACTTGAGTGGAGCCAATTTGTATGCAAAGAAATGGAATTTTTCTCAGGCACAGAAGTCAGAGATGAAGTTTTTTGGGTACAGGGGGCCTGGGCTTGGAATACATTGAGCTCTGTCTCTGGGCAGTTTAATCTTGCCAGCCAGAAACCTGTATGGATTTACACTTCCATATGCAACTGTTTGATAATCATGTTGCCATGGCTACATTTGAATCCTGCAATAAATGTGTAATTTCACACATTTACATCAAAAGGAGCTCCAGAACATACAGCTGCCTCACAAAGCAGCTGATCTCTCTCCATAAGCACTTTCCATTTTTAACACCATATTATTGTACTCACTGTGTGCTTCTTTTGGGAGGGGGTGAGGTCTGTAGGGCAGGTTTGACAGTCAGGTTCTTGAGGTCTGATCATACTAAGGTACCCTCAATGCTGGCACCAGGGCAATTGCCCTGCTGGGGTCAGAGCAGCCATTTCCAGGGCTACAGCTCCCAGTCACACCAGCTACAGGGGACTGAAATCCTGTGCAATTAAAGAAGGACAGAGTTAAACACAAGGTCCTGGCATGCCCAAAATGCAGGGACAAGGACTGAGAAAGAGAAGTGGAGTGTGATGCTGTGCTCAGGGATGATGTCACCTGTCTTAGAAGTTTGGTCTCTTCACCCCCTTTTCAACTTAATCCTCTCAGGTCTTCCCTGGTTCCTTGCCTCCTCTCCCACCCCCTGCCAGCCTGATTGCTTCTTTTCTCACCAGTCTGCTTGTCCCAGTGTTTTGTCCCCAGTCTACCAGTCCCTCCAGTCCTGAGTTTTGTCCTCCTTGTGATGTCTCCTTGTCCCACAAGGAGACTCTGTTAATCCCATGGGTAGCTTTTTCCTTGGTCCAAGCCTCTTTCTTTGCCTCTGACAAGAGACAATGGGCAGGGAAGTGTTATTTAGAGAGGGGCAGATCACAAGGGGAGCAGAGAAGAGGCTGAATTAGGGTACAGTTTCAGCCAGCTGCAGCTGAATGAAGTGGTAGATGGCACCCACTGAGCATCAGATCTGGAGAGAAATCTGCATCCAGATTCTATCCCTGCTGACTTAAACAAATTTTTTTCAGGAACTTGAAACTTGGACAGTTCTGCCTTTGGTTTTTTCCTATAGCAACAGCAGCTGGAACAATGTTGGCACCAAGACAGGGCTGCAGCTGGTCTCCTCCTTGCTCAGAGCAAAGAGATGCTGGACAGTCTTCAGCACTGACAGAATACGGATGAAGCAAACCTTTCACTTCACTCCATGAATTTACTGTGTGGAGACAGAGGAAATTTGACTGTGACAAGTGCCCAATACTGACAATTTCTGTGTGAGAAACTGGAAGAAGGAAAAAATATTGGAAAAGCATAAGATTCTTCTTTTTTTTTCTCAGCTGTTTATACAATTGGAAAAGTTAAGTAAGTCTAATTATTGAGGTTATTGGTTTTAATGAGTCACCACCTTGCTGTTATTATTCCTGGTTCCTGTTGCCATAGGACAAGAAGCTGCAGCTGGGCTGAGCTGTGCTACGCAACAAATCCTCACACTTGCTATTCCAAGATCAAGACATAGGAAAATGGGTGGCTCAGACAGATGGGAACATGGAGAAGGAAAGTGATATTTGCCAATGTGTTGTGTGGTAACATGACCAGTATGCAGATACTGGGAGCAAAGATGGGTTTCTACCAGAGACTGATTTTTGGATGTTTTTTGAGGAGCACTTCCAAATATGTGATAGAAAGGAGGCTGGCCACCATTGTGGGCTGGCTGTTGGTGAGAAGGGCTATGGACAGAGAAGTCACAGGGTATTGAGAGTGAAGACCTGAGTTAGGTGTTATGGGAAGGGATGAATCAGTGGAAGGATACAGCCTGAGAAACAGGACAAAATAGAAAGGTTAGGAGAAAAATCTCTGTGGTGGTATTGTGAATGGGTAAGAGTGAAGTGTGATCAGGGCTCATGAGAAGTGCTTTAGTAACAGATGAAGGAAAAGATATGCAAGAGATTTACCTGCAGGGCTAGAGAAGCTGGGCTTGAAAAATTCTGCAAGGTTTAACTGCAGTCTAAATTCATAGGCTTTGAAGGAGAGGTACGAATTGGCATCAAGAGCAGTTTCCTGCATAGCAGATAAACCATCGTGTTGCCCACTGTCTTTTGAGAAGATTTAGGGAGACGGTTTGGGAGAAAAGCAATATCAAAAATTCTGTTTTATCCAGGCTGAGCTGTAGATAATAATTAGACACCCACAAGATATCCTGGAGGATCATATGTCACTGGAGGATCTGTGCTTGTGCATGCTTTAGCATGGGAGCCAGCTCTGGGCTGCTGTTGGGATCAGGCAGAGCCCGTGGGGTGGAGGCAGGAACACGCCAACCCCCAGTGTTTCATCGATTGGTTTCAATTGATCAGTTGTGTAGCAACAAAGCAAAGTTTCCAGTCTCTTGGATGTTGCAGAAGGTGTCGGGTTTGCTTGCAGCAAGTTCATCTTTTTCAGCTGATCATGCACTTTCAGTTCTTTTCTCCTGGAAATGACTTTTCTCTTTTTGAGCTGGGCTCAGAAATAAAAGGGAAGATCTACTAGAGCAATGGGCTGTCAGACAGGTTTTCTTCCCCTCTCAAATGCTCACAAGGGTGCTTAGTGAAAATTCCATGGGAGCAAGCACAGGAGGGGTAGGCACCGAGTCTGGAAGTCATCCTCAAACCACTGGCTTTTTCACAGGGTTCCCCCCCACCTAAGTCCCACAAGAAGAGTGGCACAGTCTTTTTTTTTCACCCAGTTTGGACACCATGTGTATTCAGTTCTAGCATCCATAGCCTGGAAGGAGAGGGAAACCCTCCCCTTTATCTCTATGGCATGGGTAATGTGTGTGTCTCCTTTTCACAGCTACCAAATCTGGCATTTCCTGTTCTATTATCCATCTCCTAATACTTCCCGGGGCTTGAATGCTGGACTCGCCAAGACTCCAAAGAGGGATTAGCATGGACTTGCCTTGGCCGTGGATGACCTTCATTCTCTTTAGCATTTATTCTTTCTAGAGGATTGAGGAAGAGAAGGGGAGGGTGAGCCACAGCTAAATCCTGTTCTTGGATCTCCCTTCAGCCACTGAAGAATGAGCTGAGTGCCTAAATGAACCCAAAAGGCACTGTGGGGTGAGGCACATCACATCCAAGCCGGACGTGGTGGCCTCTTCCCAAGTTCCTGAGCTGCCACACGCTCCAGCCATGCTTCAGCAGGCAGGACAGCCCAGCGACCCTGGGGACTGTGGCAGGGCTGCTGCCAAAGCTCTGAGCTCCCCTCTGGGTGACTGGAAAACAGCAAAGACACAGGTCATGAATGGTGTCTGGAGCGGGTGACCCGGATGTGTCTGCCCAGACTCTGTACAAAGAGGCAACGCAGCCCTGGCTCCGTTGCTCCCAGGGCTTTGTGCCGGAGGCTGAAGTGGATCCTGTCCAACGTGTGGAGAGCCACAGCTCTTGCCCAGTTGCAGGAGAAGCCTCTGTTCTCTCTGGTACCCAGAGAGGCTCTGCAGACCTGGCTGCGCAATAGGCTGGTCAAAATGGATGCCAGGAGCATCACTGCCAAACTTCCTGATTACAGACTGCTCTGCAGCCTAACTCTGCTCACTGAGGGGAATGTGGATGCTCAGATGAGAACTGCATAATATATTGGCAGTTATCCATGTCTTTTTACTCTTGGGGCCACTTTTTCACATGCCAAGCCCCCCTGTACAGCACCACAGTGAATTTTGGAGGTTGCTACAGTTAAGCTGTGTTTTATTTTGTGTGCTGATCATTGCTTTCTCTGTAGACTTGCGTATATGAGAATTATTTTCCTAAAGTCTCTTGCCTCTCTTCCAGTACACACTGAATCCTCTGACAATGGCAAGAAGAACCTGGCTTACCACTCAGCTCATTCTCTCCCTCTCCCAACAGGTACTTGCTTGAAGTTTGTGAACAGAGGAATCAACCCCAGGAGTTCCCAGCTGATGGCACAATCATGATCCCAGACAGAAGTTGCTTCTGTGCCTGACAATTAGGTAAGAATTACCTCAAATACACTCTGATAGGGACAAGTGCAGGAGACATGGGAGGTTGATCAGACTGACTACAGCACTGCCAGGGACAGGGCTCAACCCACTCTATCTACTGAATCCATGACTACTGGGTTTTTTTCTTCTCTTCCTCATAAAATTATATGATGAAATGGTTTTCCTTGGGCATTTCCCACTTCTAAGCATTATTTAGTGCATTGCATTACAAATAAAGGAAAATACTCAATTTCTGCTCTTTTTTTGTTTGAGGTTCAAATTTTATATCCCCCAATCCTTTTATGGCAGGTTAAAATTAATACTTTTTAGAGTGTTCAAGGGAGAAATAGAGTATCAGTCTCTTAGAAAATGAGACAACATGGGAAATGTTAATTAGATCAACTTGGATAAATACCCTTTTTGCCCTGCTCCTCACATCAGATCAGTGTATGGGGTACCAGGGCCAGACAAGTGGGAGGAGCATGGCTGCTTTTGCTTCCTCTTCCCTCCTGCATACAGAAATGAGGGACATGAGGAGATAGCAAGCTTGAATCAAAAAGTAGTGTCTTCCAAGGAGCAGAGCTGCTCCTGTAGAAACATCCCTCCATCTCTGCCATGTGGGAAGAGAGGGATTTTGGCCATTTCTTTCTCTTAGTTATGAACAAATAGCATAGGGCCGTCACTCACCACTAACTAAGAAGCCCAGTTAATGTATCTGGTGATACACACTGGCTGCCCCGAGGTGCTGTTGTGCAATGGAAGTTGATAAATTGGGCCAAAATAATGCCTTAAACTCTCCCTGCTTCCACAGTAGCTTAAACTCCAGGTCAGAGTGGGCACAAAATACACTGGGCTGGAAATGAGACTTTACCGACACTATCCATTTCCCTCCACATTTCCTTTTTACCACCAATAATTCAGATAATTTAGCATAATATCCCAAACAACACGAGTTAGTGTCAGTGTTGAAGGATCAACACTGTTTCTGCAGCCCCCTGCATGCCAGCTGGGAGGAGTCAACGTGCCCTTCCTGGAAAGGCTGTTGCAGTCATGAGAAGATGAAGAATGTGTTATTAAACTAGTATGTATGTGCAATGTCCAGGGTCTCAGATTTCTGCAGAAAGGTGTGACCTTGTCTAACCTAAGGTTGTAAATAGACGATCTTTAAGATCCCTTCCAACCCAAACCATCCTGTAATTCTGTCTTCAACAGAACTGATGATATAAAATGGTTTAAGGCTTGATTTTCCATGAGGATACACCCTTCAGACTCTGTGCCCACCAGCACAGACAAACCAAGGATACGTGAGAGCCCTCCCAACCCCTGCCATTAGGGAAAAACAAGAACTGGCATGAGATGGCAAAAGCTGTTGTGCGGTGTTCAGAGAAAACCTGTTTGCGTGGGATGTGCTGGAAAAATTGCTTAAGAATGGTGCATTCTCATAAGAAAAATGATCTGGCTGCTGTTCAGGTCAGTGATTTTGTATCAGAGCTGCAGGCTGTGTGCTTGCTTCAGTATATGGTGTAGCCGCTGGCAAAGTGTTTGCTGTGCGTGTGATACAATTCCCCTTGCTCTGGAGTGTTGGAGGCCCTTGCCTTCACCCAGTTTGTGGTCTGGGTCCATGCTCTCAGAGCAGCTTGCACTGACACAGGGCTCCATGGCAGAGAAAGGCACTCTGTGGATGTCAGCACAGGAGAACAGAGTAGTCTGGATCAGTTTGCTGGTGGGGCTTCATCTTTTCATGGTGGGAAGGTGGGAGGGATAAAATGCTATGCCCATGTCAATAGCAAGTGATAACCAGGATTCTGATCTCTGCTGAGCAAAGCACTGGCCATGCTTCAGAGGTGGATAAAGAGGTTTCTGAGAACACAAATCATGAACCAGCATTAGTTGTTGAAAGAACTAAATTACAGGAATGCCCAGGTGTTAACTGGAGTCTCCTCCCAACTTCTGCTTGACAATCTGTCAACAAGCCATAAAGGGACAGCTTTCACTCCATCTCCTTTTTCACCTTGGGTGAAGGCTGAAGGAAAAAGACATCTGGAAGGTCTCCTGCCAGCCAGAGAGCTGTAAGCCCTCCCTCACACACCATTCTTACTCTTGTACCAGCAGATCCCCAGCCTTTGGCAATAGGAACATTGGTCTGTGCTTGGTTCCTGTAACCTTCAAGAGTAGAACCATCAGTAGGACTGCCACTAGCACCAGCCAGACCCTGTGATTTCATGGGGTAAGGTTTAACAGGCAAGTTTTAATAGGGTTGCTCAGTAGAGAAGGCCCTTTTTCCTCAACAGTCTTAAACAAAATAATACAAACAGTAAATTTAATGAAAGAAAATGAAGTAGCCCTCCAGTGCAGGCTTGCTGCTTCTGCAGAGGATGTGCTCTTGCACTGCTGAATGGTTTGGTTCTGGTCAGTCCCAAAGCAGCCACTGGGAATGAGACCAGAGTAAGGTTATGTCAGAGGAAGGTTGTGCTTTAGGTTCCTTGTGCTACTGCTTTTAAAAAATAAGCCTTCACAGCCACTGCTCTTTTCCCTCTGGAAGGAGAGCTGAGGCAGAGTCTGCAATGTAAAGTTTAATAGAGAAATGAGGAAGGAGCAAATTCCCCTTTTCTTGCAAACACACAGTATCTCTAATTTGTGGCTTTGTGCATTGCTGACAAGTACAGACAGTGATGGGTTATATAGGGAGCACTCCTTGTCCCCTTCACATCCCAGACCTGTCCCAGTGCACTGGGCCACACAATGCCATCTCTCCTACTTGATCCCTTTTGGTCACCTTCTCTCCAGGAAGATTCACTGCTATTTGCAAACCTTTCCAATCCCCATCCTGTCTAAATCAACCCTGTCAAGTTGCCCTCCATGGCATTTTCACTATGCCATCCCAGCTGGAGCTGCAAATCAACTTGGACCTCGCATCCTTGCTGTGTCCATGCAGGATGTCCTTAAGGGAGCACCGGGCATTTGACACCAGCTTTTGAGGAACAGGCAGCATTTTAACCTATGAGATACCTAAGACCAGCATGAAAGCTCCAGGAGGTATCACCACGTTAAACCCACCCAGGCTGTCCTTTTAAAAGCACAGTCCTGCCTCATACTCATCATCACAGCTACAGTGATTCCTTGGCTGCACAGCCAGGTTTGGGGTACAATGAGCAGTTCACATCTCTTCTCCCCAAACACAGATGCGTGTTCGCACCCACACACAAAACCGGGGTGTTAAAAACTTCCCTGTGATGGATCTTTCACAAGCAGTGTTTCTGGGAAGGCCTGGCATTCAGATGGCAGGTGGGACAGCTGGTATCAGCAGTGCCTGTCATTGTGGCGTTGGGACTTTGCAAAACAGGGTCTGTCTTTGAAAATATTTTTAAAAATTTTATTAAGCTAAGGTCTCCCTGCTCCTGACTATTTCAGAAGATAAATCATACCAAGCAATGTTTCCCTGCCTTGAGATTATTGTTCCCTTTCAAAACACCAGCCTGGTCTGGTAATTCTGCATTTTAACCCCTCTGCCAGGCTGCCTCCTTTAGCTGCCAGCAAGCATTCTCTTCCCAAATTAACCCGACCACAATGAGCTGCAGCAGAACCCGCATAATTGCTCTTTTTTACACCAAACAGCCCGACTTACGAAGGAGACATTTCCTGAAGCAGCCAGCCCTGCTACACTCATTATTCCTAAAACAAGGGTTGTTGTGGTATCTTTATGCTCAGCTACCTCCTTTAATCTCGCACGCTGCCTTCAGCAGCACCACTGGCTGCAGCAGTCCCGCAAGATGCCCTTTCCATCCTCTCCCAGGCAAGCAAGCCAGGACGCTCCCAATGGAGCCGGCAGTCAGCCGGCGAGAGCTGCATCCCCCCTTGGTGACAGGCATGCAACTTCCACCTGCGCTGGCAGCGCGGAGCACTCACGTTGGCGGCAGCGCGGATCCCTTTCAACAGCTTAACTGCGGCTCATTTTTAACCCCGGCCAGCGGATCTAAGCTGCTCTCCGCAGGGCTCAGACGGAGCTGCCTGCATGACACCGAAGCATCCAGACGCCGACTCGCCAGCTGACATGTCAAAGCAACGTCGTGGTTAGCAAACACATCAACAAATCGACTGACAACCCACACACCGGCGGGAGCGGGTCCCTGCGTTCCGTGCCGCTGCCGCTGCTCCGGGGTTTGTGCAGCCCCGTCGAATTCGGTGTTGCTATCTGGCGTTTTCTGCCGGTGTCTAAAATAGCATCAGGAGCGTTCCCTGTTGATTTCTCCGGCAGTGCTTGCTGAGCCATGCCGGGAACCAGGGCTCCTGCAACCTGCCTCCACGCAGCACGTTAAAAACATTTTCCTGCCTTCTCCCTCCAAAGGAGGTGGAGAGAGGAGGAAAAAGCCCTCTTGATGTTTTCCTGCCCAGCTACCATCAAATCCCGACCTGAGGTAATTCTGCTGTGGCTGAAAGCAGAGGATGTCTGCAGTGCATGAAGCTGATTTGCTGACTTACCCTTCATCTCTCCCAGGAATGCCAGGTGAAGAAGCCGGCCTCTCGCTCCAGGAAAGAGGCACAAGAAGCCGGGCAGCAGCCACTGCAGAGCCTGCTCAGAAGTTCGCTCCCTCTGTCACAGTGTGTGCAGCTTGCCAGGTATAGCCGGGATGAGAACACCCCGTGCTTTTCCCAGGATGAATGAGATCAGCACATATTCAGTCAAGGGGAAAAAAAATAAAAAATAAATATATGTGATGGTTGAAGACCCAGAGGGAAAAGTGCTGGTCCACAAGTTGCTCTGCTTTACTACTCAGGATTTTCTGAGGTGAATTTCATAGGAAGAAGAGTTTCTCCTCTGCATTTGGTGTTGTTAGATGTGTTAAAAAGCAAGCAAATAGTGGTCATATCCATGGAGTAGGCAGGAACCCATCCTTAGCCACATGAGGTGGAGGGCATGTGAAGGGCACTCTTACAAGCAGCAGAGATACCTTTATAAAACCTGCAGGCTGATGCCTTTTGACTCAAACCAGCACCTTGCTGTTACAGCTTCCACATGGGCTGTGCAGATCCAGACTCCACTGGTCCTGGCTTTCCTGAGGTTGTTTGGATTAAGCTCTATTCCACCTGGCTGCTCTGTGACTCCCCAGATTGACAAAGTCCCTTTCTTCTGCCATGTCCTTCACATCAAGCGTCTCTAAAGGCTCATCACCTGCCTGTCAGGCTGGGGTTATTACTGAGCTGGAACCCTGGGGTGACAGGGAGACAGAAAAAGGGCATGAGGTGCTCAGAGGACTCAGGTGGGCTGAAACATTTTGGTGTCAATGTTATGTCAAAGAGAATCTTGTATCTCTGGGTCTCTATTGTTGTGCTGGGGGGATCCTGTGCTCCAGTGCAAGAGGCTCATGGAATGGCAAGAGTTTTGATGTCTGCCTTGGTTAGGATGTTTGGGAATCTGTGGAGCACAAGGAACATGTATTTTCCTTTAGTCTTGGAACTAGAATGACTACACTGGAGGAAAATGAGCTGATTTCCTCAGGATCAGGCCCCAAGGTTTGTTTGGCTGGGAACCCAGCTCAGGTCCCCAACTCCCTGGCTTTAGCTACTGCAAACCTCCTCCCTTTCCCTCTCCCAAAGCTCAAGGCTAGGAGCGACTGAGGCACTGACCTCTGCCACAGACTCTTTGCATAACCCCGGGTGTGTCCCTGCACCTCCTCATCCCACTCATCTGCACAAAGTTCCTGTGTAGCTCATCCATGCAAGGAATGGGTTCCCTGCCTCGTTCCCTGCTGACAGTGAGACTGGAATGTGGGGTTTGATGTGGCTGAGGCAGCCCCTGTGACTAGGCTGAGGGGGAAGCCTGGCTCCCCCAGGTGTCACTTCAGCAGGATGCAGTAGGGCAGTGCTCACCTGTCACCATCCTAAGGCCAGGTTTGTTTTCCTGCATCAGCAGGAACTCATGGATGGCTGCCAGCCAGACCCCAGGGGAAGGTTTATCCCACCTGCACTCGAGGTCTGGCAGAGCCTCGGGCAATCTGTCTCTTGTCTGAGCAAGTTGGCTTCAGCTGCTGGATGTGCCCAGAGCCCCACTGGGTGGGAGAGCAGGGAATGAAGCAATCCTGGAGGGCCAGGGAAGATGCAGATGGAGAAAAGGCCATTCAAGGGCAAGCTTGGCAAGAGTCCTGGGCTGGGGACATGGTCCCCTGGGCCCAGTGATCTCTGAAGTCACAGCACAGAAGGGCAATGCTACATGGGTCTGTCTTTGAAGGGTGGGCAGTGGGGATGGTGGACCTCCCATCACCTCTGTAGAGCTGCTTCTGCCTTTGACCAATGAGGCGGCCGTGGGCATGTTTGGAAGCTACACACAAGACTGAACTAACCTACCTCAGATAAGGCTTGGATTAATTAGTCAATACATGTTAAGTGCTGCAAAGATTTAAGGTTCTGCTTAATTGTTAAGTAACTCAATCATCAGTGGCTGCGTGGGATGCCTGAGGCAGAGTGGATGAATCAGCCATTCTCTGGCAAGTGCAAGGTAACGAGGGAGAAAACTTTCCAAGGCTGGGTGACAGCAGGATGAATTGGTTAGGGGATAGCAACAATTACTGAGGTCACTGGGACAGACACAGGTTGCCAAAAGAAACTGTGGATGCCCCATCCCTGGAAATGTTCCAGGTCTGACTGAATGGAACCATGAGCAACCTGTTCTGGTGGAAGGTGCCCCTGCCCATGGCAGGGAGTTGGAATGAGATGATCTTGAAGGTCCTCTCCAGCCCAAACTATTCTGTGATTCTATGACTGGGAGCACTTAAGATGTAAAAAAGTGTTCAAGTCCTGCATGGAGCTGCCAGTCCTAGGGAGCAGGAGCCCTTTAGGTGATGGAGGGAAAGGCAATGATTTCATAGAAGAAAGAGGTAAAAAGACCACGAAAAACTTTATTGAGCTCTTCAGGCTTGTTATGTCCAACCCAGTCTGAAAGAGGTGGGTTTGGGGCTGAACCAAAATGCTTTGGGGGATGTGAGAGTGGTTTGGGTGAAGTGCAGAGCACTTAATGTGCCACAGACTCAGCTGTCTTCCCTGCAGGGACTGGTGCCATGTTATAGGCTTGGGTGGGACATGAAGCTACTGCTGAGGAGCCACCTTGTGTCCTGCAGGTCAGTTCTCCATGCAGTGATTACAAGCTGAGAGGATTCACAACAGGAATGTTCGTGCAGTCCATCACCAGCCTGAGACATCTCTTCTGCCCCACCATACAACATGTCCTGTCACTCAGGGGAGAGTTTCAGACCTCGATCTGTTGCCTTGTTTCTGTGCCAGCAAATTGCATCTTCCACAGTGTCTTTATTTGCCCCTACCCTTCCTGCTGATCTTTGCCCTCTGCTTCTCTCCATGTGGGATCTTCCCAAGTATGTCATGGAGTCTGCTCCCAAACACCTTTGAATAGGGTAGAAGTGTCCTTAGAGTCCGCCAGGGTGTTCTCTACCTCCTTGTGAAAAAATGTGCCCCGTTGAATGTGTAACTCACTGATACTGAGGCTTTAACCCCAGGGTTAGTCCCCATGCAGAGGTGACTTCCAGCCATCCATGATCATGGCATCTCAGCCAGGTAAAATGGGGGACTCTTTGGCATTGTGCCTCATCCACACACATATTCCCAGGGCTTTCTATGGGGCTGGATGTGGGAAGGACCTATCTACCTGGCATCACTCTGGCTGGAAAAAGCCTCTGAGCGCTGCCCTGGCGAAACATTCATATTTTCGGAAACAGGGAGCGGGTAGGAACATCCTGTACTGTTGTGACAGAGCTGCTTGCATGAGATGAACCTCACTGCCAGGGTTGGGATGGGTGCACGTGGCTCATGTGGGATAAAGGTGTGAGCTCTGGAAGGAGACGCAGCCTAACACAAGCCCCAGGAAGGGCCAGCAGGACAGCATGGAAGCACTGCCAAACAAGCCATAACTGCCCTGCAGGCTCCCACATCCCTGATCCCACTCCTTGCCTTGCAGCTCTCTGTACAGAGCAGCACAGTCATAAGCAAGCAGCCTGGATAGGTTGCCTGGGTCTTGGATTAGACCTGCCTTATTCTTGGAGAAGTTGGAGTCACCAGCAGGCAGCCCCCTGTCCCAGCACCAGCTGCGGGGCTTGGCGTAGGTTTGCAAAGCACCCCTTGACCTCAGCATCGCCCACGTCCTTACAGCCTTGCTTTAATCCTTTTTTAATTAACTGCTGAGGGGTGTGATGGTATCAGAAGGGTGGGAGGGGGCTGGCCTGGGGTGTTTTGGGCTTGGTGCATGTGCCAGCCAGCTGGGTTTGTTATGAGCCTGTCAGATCTCACAGACTAGCGTTCCCTCTCCAGATCCGGTTGCAGCTCAGGCATTGCGTGGATCATCCCTGCGGCTCTTGCACTGTTCAGGGATCCTGCCGTGTCCCACCTGGCAGGTGCTGGCAAATCAAAGATTCGCGTGAAATTGGCAGCTGAAAGGCAAAGTGGCTTCTCTGACAACATAGAATGCTGGGGAGGAGGTTTGACTTCAGTCAGAAAACACTGGGGAGCTAACCAGAGCAGAAATGGAGTGGCCACAGGGATGTCCAAGATGGAAATGGGGGTGAGGTCAGCAGTTTTTTGGTCACTGGGGTCATGGAAAAGGCTCCAAAGGGGGTTGGGTTTATCAACACTTGGTGGTGGGTTTTCACAGATATTCAACAACCTGCTTGCCTGGGGTTTGACTTGAGAACAAGGCATTTCCAGGCTTTCCAGACCCCCTACACCTCCACCATAGGGCACCTCAGTTGCCCAGAGTGACTCCAGGAATCTGATGCTCCTGGGGAGAACAAGTTGCACACTGGACCTGAATGCCATGAAAGTGGCTGTCCCTGGGTTTAAAGCAGCCTCTGGTTGAGAAGATGAGATGATCTGGGGACAGCTTACCTGCCTCTACCTGTGGGCCTTCAAGAAGGCGGGATGACTGGAACTGAGATCCCAGGCTGCTGGCACTACCAGGATCACCAAAAATGTGTGTGCTGGTGGTCAGTGAGAATATGAGAGCACATGAAACATCAGTCTCAATAAAAGTACACTCAGATAATAACATCCACAGGTCCTGTGTGTCTGTCCTTCACCCTCACTGTGGTTTTCTTTAGAGAAAAGTGTCCAGCAGATGTTTATTTGGCCTTTCCTGGTCCTGAGGTGGCTCTTGGTTTTTGAACATCTGAGAAGACCTTGTGTAATGTGGCCTTGAGGGGAATCAAGGGCATTAGAGCAGGGAACAGAGCACAGCTGTTCTTTGGTCACTGTGGATGATGAGACACAGCTGTGCCCAAAGCAGCAATCAAGTTCAGAAATGAAGGAGCTGGTCTGGATGAGGCAGATGCAAAGACTTTCCAAGGGGTGAACAACAGCCCCACAGGGAAAACCAAACTACATCCAGATGTGGAGCAGAGGCCAGATGTGTTCAGTCAGTCTGTTGCCCTCCTGGCTTTAACTGGTGGAGGCTGCAGACCATTGTGACCAGCCACCTGGGGTAGCTGATGCACAGTAGGTTCTCCATTTCTGGAAATCAACACAGCAAAATTATTGCTCAAAAGGAAATTGTGGGCTTGGCAGAAGTGGTCAATGCTGGGTTTTGCAAGAGGGCGGATTGCTGAGCACTGTTCATTCCATGTGCCTTAAACCCTGTGACTCTGTACCAGCAGCTGGTCACTGGTCCTTCTTAGCCAGAGTCATGAGAAGCTTTGTGAGTCTGTTACATGGCCAGGAGATGCTCTGCAGCTTTGCTTAAAAAATCTCTGCTTCCTGTGCACATAAATCTGGGGAGACTTTGAGGGAGCCATTCTTGTGATTTGTCTTTGTGCTGACCACAAACATCTGAGTGAAAGAGGTGCCTGAAATGAGGGAAACCTGTGGATGTGCAGTGTCTCTGCCTGCAACAGACCAGTTTCCCTGCAAGAAAAGCTTGCAGGGGTCCTGCACACCCCCTTGTTTGCTGGCCCTCTTCCCAAGCTGCTCCCTTGGCACTGGAATGTGCACGTGCAGAGCAGAATGGAGGACCAGAGAGGTGCTTGGTGAGGGAAACCTGGGCTTTAAGGAGATGGTGCTCAATCAGAAGCATGGAGATGGAGGGCAAGGAGATGGATGCATAAGTTCTCCTTGATGCCTCATACTCCCTCTGTTGAAACTGGGAAGTTTGGCAGCAGCAGGAGTCTTGCCTCAGCAGACGCTCCAGCATGGTAAGAGACTGCTCACAGCTGGGTCACCTGAGAATCCTCCTTGTCAGAAAGCTTTCAGGACTGTTTGGCTAGATGAAGGTCCTCTCAACTGCTGAGATTCCTGCCCTCCTTTTGGTTATCCTAAGGATAAGGTTTAAAAAAATCCCCTGAGTGAAGGCCTCATGAAACCTCCCTCCAAGTACAGGATGCTTCACTTTGAACTTCTGTTGTTGGGTTGCTTTTTTCCCCCTCAAGATCTGCTGGCTCTGGGGTTGGCATGAAGTCAAATGCTCTTTACTGAAGTCAGCCTTTAGCTGGAAGCAATTCCACTTATTTCCCCACTGAAGCCAGATATGTGTTGCTCTCCTGAAGCAATGGTTTTGTATCCCTGCCCCATAGCCCTGCTGATCTGCAACACAGAGGAGCCTCAGTGTCTGGCTCAGTGCAGCAGCTGGTTCAGCTGGTGGCAATGTGGAATTTTGCAGGCACCAGGCTGTGTGAGGGATCAAAGGTAACTGAGAGCTAACCTGTCTCTTGTATCCTGGGGATGAATCATAGCAGTGTCTAAACTACAGGCAGCAAAGAGAGAGTGGAGCAGGGCAAATGCAGGGTCACAGAAAATGGAATTTCTTCATTCCTCAAAGAGTAGTTTAGCCGTGCAGAGCTGTGGTGCTGGTTTGCCACTGTTTTTCTTTTCTGCGCTCTCCGTGGTTATTCCCCGTATGGGAATAATTCTTATTAAAATAATTAAAATCATTAAAAGCGTAGTTTGTTCCCATGGCACTGTTGGCTTGGAGAAATGGCCACAGCTCTCTGCAGAGTGGAGCAGAGCACATGTGCTCACTTCAGTTCAGTGGCTGGAGAAAGGGTGGAGTAAGGGAAACATGAAAGGGCGATCAGGACGTGGTGGAAGGGGAAGGTCTGCCAAGCATGGGCCATGGCCACAAAACCAGAGCTCCTGACATACCCCACGGGGCTGTGGGATTGACCAGCTTGGCTGCACATGGTCTGTCTGTGCTTCCTACAAGCTGTGCCTGTGTTATACCCTGACCTGTGCTCACACAGCAGAAGGGATCTGTGGGACACAGCAGCCCTGTGGGGTATGTGCAGGGCTCTCTGCAGACTCTCTGCCAGCTCAGACCAGACCTGGAGGCATCAGGAGATGCTCAGTGAATGCAGGCAGTGCTCAGCATGGGGAATGACAAGCCAGCAGGACCACAGATGAGACAAATGGGATGTCCCTGCCAGAGACAGGTCGTGCCTTGGCTTTGTGCTGTTGAGCTGGTGCAGCTCTTGGCTGGTCACCCCTGGGAGAAAGGCACCTGCATTGCAGAGTGTGCTCAGAGCAAGGCAGCCAGGCTGTGCACCCTGGTGCAGTGGCACTGGGGTGTGTGTCACCTGTGGTGCTGTGTCACCACTTTCAGTTCCTCCTGACAGTGTCTCAGACAAAGGGAATTGTGCTGCTTGCATTAGCACAGAAAGCTGAGGAAAGCACAGAGAGCTGTCAGGGGGACTTTTTATACCCCAGAGCTGATGGTCAAGCCAGCTTTGTGGGTATTTCTCAGCTTGTCCAGAGTGGAGCTTGGGCCATGCTCTGAGGGATGGAGAACTTCTGCTAGGGAGGGAGGCTGTTAGGGCTGGGGTTGTGCTGCCTGTAGATGATAACCTGGGATTCTGGGAAAACCTTAGAGCCCCTGCCAGGACCTAAAAGGGTTACATGAGGGCTGGAAAGGGAGTTTTGACAAGGCCCTTCAGTGATAGGACATGGAATGCTTCAAACTTCAAATAAGGCGGAATAGCTTCAAATTGAAAGAGGGCAGATTTAGATTAAATGTTTGGAAAAAATTCTTTACTGTGAGGGTGGTGAGCCCCTGGCACAGGTTTTCCAGAGAAGCTGTGGCTGCCCCATCCTTGGAGGTGTTCAAGGCCAGGCTGGATGGGGCCCTGAGCAACCTGTGGTAGTGGAAATTGTCCTTGCCTATGGCAGGGGGTTTAGAGCAAGAAGATCTTGAAGGTCTCTTCCAACCCAAACTATTCTGTGGTTCTATGATGACACAAAAACAAAGAGATATGAAAGAAAGGGCTTTTTAAGAGCCTTTATTTTTCCCATTGAAGGCTCCTGTCATGTTGGTTGGAGATCTGGGACCTTGGTCTGCAAAGGCTACAGGAGGGGAGGAGGCAAAGGCAAGCACAGAGATCCTGGCAGGCCTTGAAAACTTGAGGGAGAATTGCATCTGCTCAGTGAGAAGGAAGAACTGGCAGGGAACCTTCCCCCTCCCCTTGCATCGGTCCAGTGCTGAGCAAGCACCAACTAATCTTCCTGACACTTCCAGAAGACAAGGAAGCGTTAAAGTGCCATAGTGGTCACTCAGTGAAAACCAGAGCTGCAGTGACATATGCTGCATAAACCCACCCCTCAGGCAGGCTTGGCCCATCAGGAGCAGAGCTGAGCTGTGTTTCCCACAGCAGGTCAGGGACAGAACCAGAGGGGAGCCCAGACATCCTGTCTTGCAGCCTCCTGCTCTTGCTTCTAGGCCACAATGAGCTCAACCAGCCAGGCCAATAACTTCCCAAGGGGGCTGTAGGGCTGAGGAAATAATTAAAAGCTGATCTGGGCTCCTGCTTTGGAGGAAGAAAACCCCCCTCAGTTATTTTCATAATGATTTAAAAGCACCCTTTCATCTCCAAACCGGCAGGAACCTTCTATTGTTTGTTTCTCTAATGTCTGCTCCTAATCAGTTTTTTGCTCAGCAGAGATGGAGATGTGGGAGCCAATTTATCAGGCAGGGCAGAAGAGACACGTGGATTGCAATGGAGAAAGCTAATTCTCATCAGCAACTACTTAAAGATTTGCTGCCAAAGTTGCAGAAGCTTGTTCTTGCTGCTCATGCAGATATTTGACAAATAACAGGAGATATTTGTTTGGAGTTGATTAAATTTTAAACCCAAATAAAAAAAAAAAAAAAGTTGTTGTCACTCATTGCATTCCGACTTTCATGCCCACAGCAGTTATGTGTACCAACCAGTCTGCCTCCAAAACACTCAAGGCCAAGTCATCTGTCCAGGGTTTCCTGCAAAGCCATGGAGGACAAGGGATGTCGCCAGCTGAACCTCTCTATTCTGTCCCATGTCTGAAAGTCACCAGGATCTACTCACTGGCCTTTGTGTCCTATCCTGAGTGTCCTGAGATGGTGTACAGAGATGTGCTGAGGTCTTGCTGGATTGTTCTGCCAGGTGCCACCAGAATGTGCTGCTTGTGTAGCCCTTCTCTGCCATTTGTTCCTTCTGGTGCATCCACACAGAACATTCAAATTCTCTCCAGTCTGAACATTTCTGTTATGAAGCCCTGCACAGCAAAGGAAACTTTTTTCACTTGGAGAGGGGACAGGTACACAGGACACTGTGCTATCTCCACACCTGGAAATAACCACAAGTCACCGGGGTAAGATCCTGACCAAAATCTGAAGTAGAAGATTGGACTGGAGATGCCCAGAGGACCTTTCTACCCTAAATGATTCCATTCTTCTCAGCACACAAAAGAGAAGGTTTTTGTTTTGACAAGAAGAGGAAAGGACAGAGAAGGGGGAGCAATGACTTTAGTGTCCTTCATTGACCTTACTGATACACTTTGAATTATTAGCAGCTGTGTACGTGGCCCTGCTGGAGCCCTTTCCCTTCACAAGCATCACAGGGACAAGCTTGGGATGGCTAATGAACAATCCCTGCTTCTTTCAGTTGATTTCAGAGCTCAGTGTGGGGACAGAGCTGTATCCCAGTTTCTGCCAGGAGTGGAGGCATTAGGGAACAGGCAGCTTGCCCAGCTCTGCAGTGACGCACTGGCAGCAGCCAGACTCCAGTCTCCCAGCCCTCTCCATCTCCAGGCTATGTCCAAGGATAGCCCTGTGCCAGACCGCAGATGTGGTTCTCTCCAGGTCCCTCCTCTGCACAGAGCCTCAGAGTGCTCACCACGGTCCCAGAGCAGGCCCAGCCCTGGCTGCAGGCAGGCAGAGATGGTCTCCACCAGATGGAAATGCTCTCTATCTCTTATCCATCTCTACAGTCTGAGGTGTGACTGAGGGTGGGCATCCTCCAGCTTTTCTACAGGGATTTCTCCTCACCTGTTATGGTGTTATGGAGGGGACAGAGAGACTGTGATCCCATGCTTTGCTTAAACCCTTTGATCCCAAACACCTTACTCTCCTCATCCACCATTTTCACATCATGTGTTGGAAAAACCTTTCTTTGGACTTCTGAGAGCCCTGCATTGGTGAGGTAAAAGTTGTTGGTCAGGAGCAGAGTTACAGTCATGCACAGCAATTGCATTAGGGGATTTACTGGCCACTTAGGAAATCTGACATAAATAAAAATCTGAGCAAAAAAAAATCCCTTATTGAACTAAGGTTCCTCAAAGAGCTCAGGGATGTGGTGACTGGGCAGGACAGACAGGGACCCTTGACCTTGCCCCAGCTCAGCCACCCCAGTTTCCTTGGGCACCCTCCCAGCCTGCCCTCCAGCACCAGCTGTCTTGGGTCACAGAAGGGATTTATCCCCCACCTGCCTCACAAAGTTTTAGTTATCACCCAGCTGCTGAATAACCCTCTTGTCTGAATTCCCCTGAAGGCCCAGAAGGACTCTGCTTATCTAACACTCATTTGACCGGATAATTTGAAGGCAGTTCCAAGCACTGTGGAAGTGACCCACTCTAAGTCAGTTCAGCTTTTCAATCCCCTTGGCTGCAGTATCAGCAGTTTTCCTTGTGTATTTAATTTCTGCCTGGTGCAGGCTCTGACATTTCTACTGTCCCAAGAATTGTGTTTACCCTGCTAGGACTCAAGAGGATGAACAGTGGCCCTGGTTCCCACCACAACCTGTGTGTTACCTTGTTTGGACCCGTGCAAACTCTATCACGAGGGATCTTTTGCAAAGAGTAATTTATCTTAAAAGCCCTTATTTGTCTCATCCTCGAATGCTTTAAAGTGGCTTCCTAGAGTAGATCTGGCCTCTGGGTACAGTAGTAACAGCTTGCTCCTGCACTGTCTCCTTTTTGGGTGTTATTGATTAATCCTGCTGCTGTTTGCTGTTTTGCTGGAGGGTTTGTGTTGCTTTCTTGCTGCTGGGGAGATAAGCTGCAACCTCGCCATGGGCAGAGCACAACAGGTATTTAGTTCCAGTGCTAATACTTTCCAACAAAAACTTTTTTTTTTCTGTGACCAATCTCGTGCCCAGCTTTGAAACACTTTCAATGGGACCATTCACTGCACAGCTGCCTGTGTGAACGTATCTGAAAGTTACACAGACAATCGCCTTGTGTTTGCTCTCCTCCTCCCACTGGGTGCCCAGCTTTTCCTGAAAATGTTAACAGGAAGTGGCAAAATCATCCTGAACCTCTGAAGTGACCAAACCATCTTTTCATACCTTCCAAGGGCCAGTTCCTGCAATAGCAGGATGCCACAGTCAGTAGATCAGGATTTTGATTTCTGATATACTGGAGATAAGAAACTAATATTGACTTGCTTTCTCTTGATGTGTTTTTCCCCCTTCACTCTTCCATACCTTTGAATCCTTTCCCATTTCAGCCAAGTTTAGTGAAATGCCAAAGATTGTAGATATCAAAATTCCTACCACTTTAGCAAATATTAATTGCTGGATAAAGGAAAAGTCTCTTTCAGTGCCTCCACTAGTGGAAATACAATGCTATGAGGACACTACATATTACCCCAGAGAAGAAGTTTCTAAGAATCTCCAGAATCTGTCTGTAAAAACCTTTCTAGTCTCTTTAAAGCAGGTTTCATTGATCTACTTCTCCAATGACAGCTTGTTCATTGCTGTGAAGGATTTGCAGGGGTTTGTTAGGTCCTCTCCCTTACCTTGTTTCCCTTGTAGTTTTCCAGTCTGGGAGCTGGACTTGAGCTGAGAGGCCACAAAAAATGCCACTGTGGGAGGATGGTTCTGTGGCCTGGGTCATGCTGGTGATGGGAGAGACAACCAGAGAAGCATCCTCCGGACTTGATCTCTGTGCTGGTTAAATGAGCTTCTTTTGCCACTCATGAGATCCAGCTGTAGCTCAGAAGCAGGGATGTATTTTCTCAAGGAAAGTATTGAAGCTGGATGGGTTGTGGTTGGTGAACAGGGGGACTAGGGGGCAATGGCTTTAAACTGAAAGAGGGCAGATTTAGGTTAGATATTAAAAAGAAATGTGTTCATGTGAGGGTGGTGAGGCCCTGGCACAGGTTGCCCAGAAAAGTTGTGGCTGCCCTATCCCTGGAGGTGTTCGAGGCCAGGTTGTATGGGGCTTTGGGGAACCTGGTCTAGTGGAAAGTGCCCTGCTTATGGCAGGGGGTCAGAATGAGGTGGTCTTGAGGGTCCTTTTCAACCCAACCATTCTGTGGTTTCATGACATTGCATTGTTTTAGCCTTAAAACTCAAGGGGCCTGAATTGAAGCCAGAGAAATGACAGTGAAAGATAATGTGGGACTTTTAGATCACAAGTGGATGAACCTAAATATGAGGTAGGATCTTTTCAGAGAAAAAAAAAAAATCCTCTGGTTTCATATTTTTGCTCTGTAAAAGGAAGAGCCTTTAGGAGTCCCAGACACACCAGCAGGTCACAGCTGTGCTGTATGTCTGTTGTATGTCTGCTTCTGGTGGGGACTCTCTGGGGATACCCATATCCTGCCCCTAGTTCCCTGTCCCAGTTATTCCTTGTTCCATATCTTTTTCCTTGTGTTTGCTTCCCTTCCCTCTCCAGCACCCAACTGTCCTAACCTGTCTTGCAGACTCTGACCTTGCCATCATGGCCTCCTTCTCCTTGCTTCCCATTTGCCTTCATCCAATTATCATATTACCTTCTGCTCTCTGAGATGACCTCTGTCAAAACCTCTGTGCTATGTGCTTGCCAGGTCTGAGCAGGAAAATACTGTTTCATTATCATTATACTATTTCATTATCAGTGGTCAGGAAAGCTTCTCCCACTAAAGGAAGGCATTTCATCAAGTTACATCCCTCCTCAGCTGACTCAGAGGAGATCATGTGTATTAAATCCAGTTGTTTCTGTCCCTAATTTTTCCCTTGTAGCTGCACCAGGGATGGCAATAAGAAGAACAGAGACATGAGGCTCCTCTCAACTCCTGATGGGCATCCTCAGAGCCCCTGCACAACTTGGCCTTATCTTCCTTGAGGACAATATATTTGTCCTAATCTGAGCCACCAGCTTAACAGGAAGAGGGCAAGAGATGCCACAATTTTCCTGTGAGGGAGCAAGCCCAGGCTCTCCAGGGTCTCTTGTTAGGGAGCAGGGATCTTTTATTCCAGGTTAGCTGGCACATTTGCTGGTTCTGTAACTAGACATAGCTCTTCCATGACACATAAATGGCTCTTGATGTCATTTTTCCTGGGAGAGCTACTATGTGTAGTACCAGGAGGTGGTGACAAAGCTGCCCATTGCTGTACCTGTTTGTGGAAGTGATGCAGAGGTGTTGCAGATTGTGACAGATTCACCCTCCATAGTCAGAGGGAAACAGGCTTGACTAGGACATCTCATCCTAGGGAATGTCTCCACATGGATGTCACAGATTCTGGATGAAAGGTCACGTGCTGACACCTGCTCCTGTCTGCTGTCACCTTACGATTCAGACAGGAATTGCTGTAACTTGCGGATCTCATTGCAGTTTAGGATAAACTGGGAACTAAGGGAGCCTCTGGCAGAGGGAGCAGCAAAACTACTAGTCCCTAAGGGGGCTTGGCTCAGCAGGATACATTCTGGCAAGCATCTGGTGAGGCTTCTTTGGCAGTTCTGCACCTGCAGGTCTTTCAGCCAGAGTCTTGCTCTGACCCGTCCTCCTTTGCAGGCACAACCCCTATCTGTTGTAAAGGATGGGACATGTGTGACTGTAAGCACAGTGCCTGGCATGCTGGGGTCTATGATTCATGAGTCAGAGCTAGGAATCAACCATAGAGCATAGTCAGCAGGGATGAGTCACTGCAGGGTTAAAATCCTCTTTCCAGGTCAGTCAGGCATTTCAATCCAGCCACCTTCCCTTCCTTCCCATGGATGTGTGTTTGTGCACTTACACTACAGCAACTTGTTTAATGAAAAGGATTTATTTTGATAGATGGAAGGCTTCTGGTTATGTAATTGCCCTTGTAAGGAAACACAGAGGAGAATTTTAACAATATTGCTGGCTCTTATGCAAGAGTGTTGCCAGTGTTTACTCTGCAGACATGTGAATCTCCTCTGTCATTTGGGCAGAAAATGATGCCTTAATCTTCTAAGACATTTATGAAACATTGGATTACGCCAGGATCAGTGTGCTATCATCTGTAAGAAATATACTGGCTGATTGGATTGCACAGAACTTCTCAAGGCAGGTTTTATATTTAAACTTTGCATTGCCTTGCTGGAAGAACAGCACATATCAAGCTCTTAAGAGCCTTGGATAAATCATGAGGTCCTAGTTCTCAGCAATTACTATCAACGAAAAGCTGGGCTTGTGCATCTGTCAAGAATAGAAGCTGAATGGCTGATTACTGGTCTCCTAGATACATTTTCATCATATTTCATGGCTAAGGGGAATTAAACAGACCTAAATTGCACAGTAATGCTGAGAGGCCATCCTGAATCTTATCTGCTCCCCGGAGAGCTGCAAGATGATTTAATGACACAGGTTTAGTGTATCAAGTCACTCTCTGAAGCAGTGACTTGAGAGCTAAATTAGGAATATAATAAGATATAGGACACCAAATCAACCTCAGCTATGTTTGCTCTGGCAGGTACCAAAACTGTTGTTAAAATTTGCGAAAAAATTCTCTTTGATTTTGTTTTTTTCTCCCTTCCCCTTTGGCAAATTGGATATTTCTGGGGTGTATGTTGTAATGCTATTACAGTATAGGAGAGCATCTGTGTTAAAAGCCTGGTTTTCAGCCTCCTTTTGTTCATGGCTCCTCATGTTTTCCAGCAGAGATGCAGCCCATTCATGGTTTCAGGCAGCTGAAATAGCTTCCTGCCTCTGCTTCTGCATGAGCCCCAGCAACCCAGCAAAAGGACTTTGATACCCACAGCCTTTGTTGGAGCCTTTGTCACATCCCATCTTCAGACTGTTCTTGACCAGAGACCTGGACCCACAAAAACCAGTTTTGGCAGCTCAAGATGTATTTTAAGGCAGTAAAGTTCAAACCTTGAGGCTGTAAGTGCCATTGAAATGCACTTTTAAAAACACCCTTTAAAAAACACCCTCTTGTGTGTACTTGGAATCATGTGCTCACACAAGTGTCAGATACAGTGTTGGACACAAATAATGATCCTCTTGCCATTCCTGGCTGCAGTCGGATGCTGGCCTAATCTACCAAATGTTGACCTTTCCTAGGAAGACCAGCTCTGTGATTCCCACTCTTCTGCATGCCCAGTAAAATAAAAAAGCAAGGCTTGCTACAAGTTAAAAGGAGATACCTGGTATCCTTTGGAAATCTGATCAAAGTTCCTGCCCATAGGTACACAATACTCCAGGCTTATTTACTGCTTTTCACCAGATGTTTGTGAATCATCAATCACCAGCCAAAGGTTTCCCTCCCCGCTTCCTTCCTATCCAGTAACACAGCAATGGATCCACTAGTTCTGACCATTCCTCCTTTTACAGGTAGGGAAACTGAGGCAGGGACTTGGCAGAGCTGGAGGCAACAAATGTTGTGGGCAGGTTAAACTGAGAGCTCTCAGAACTGGTTCAGGCACTCTTGATCTTGCCTTGGGGCAGAGGGAAGGACAAGGTCACCTCCTCATGTCCTTCCCAATCCCACTCTCAGTGGTTTGAAATCCACCCAGTTACTTTGGAAACAAGGCTCTCCCATCAGTGACACACAGGTTTCTTACAATCTTCTTGTTTGTGTCTTACCAATGTTCTTGTTCCCACAGTGTTTGCAGTGCTTGAGGCTCTGGGACTGTGAGTGCAGAATTCAGGGAATGACATGCACAGAGATCCTTGAAGGCACTTACCCACCAGGAATGTGAATACTCCCAATGCACAACAGTGGAGAAGGGAATTGCAGAGATGCTCTTGACTCTAAGGAAGGTATCGGGATGCCCACTGGCACATTTTGGGGCTCAGTGTGAGAGTCAGCATTGTGGACAGAGATTGTGTCACCAGAAATGGCCAGGGATCCCTGGGTGTGAAAGGGAGTCTTGCTGTGGGTGGAAAGAAGTTAATTTCTCCTTGGGTGGGGAGGGCGAAGAACTGGGTGTGGGTAAAGTAGGCACATAGTGTGAAGCAAAATAATGGCATTACTTTGGAGATCTGCAACTGGATGTAGAGCAAACAGTGTTTTGAAACCCCCTTGAAATAACTCAGCCTTCCCAGAGAGCTCAACCACAGCAGGGGAGGAGTCCCTGGGTCAGCCTCATGTGGGGCTGCAGGAGTAGGACGGGTAGGCTTGGAGACTCTCCAGTGTGACACCTCCCCAGGCACTGAGAGCACTGGGAACGTGCCTGCCCCACCTTTGCCCTGCTGTAAATGATTAAACAGGGTGCTGAGTAACAGAGTCCTTCCCATGGCCCTGGGCCAGGAGGAGGAAATCACAAGCTCCGTCCAACAACCATCACCAATGTTAATTCCTGGGATGGGGATCCAGACTGGTTGTGTAGCCATAGCTCAAGGCTCAAAGTCACCAGCTTAATGAAGAACATAAAGAAAGACAGCTGAAATACAATTGATAGAGTCATATACATTGGAAAATACTCTAAAATCATTGAGTCCAACCATTAACCTAACACTGCCAACTCCACCACTAAATCATCTCCCCAAGTGCCATGTCTACGTGTCCTTTGAATCCCTTTAGGGATGGTGACTCCATCACTTCCCTGAGTGGCCTGTTCCAAAGCCTGACTACCCCTTCCAGAAGAATTTTTGCATAATATCTAATTGAAATTTCCCCTGATGCATCTTGAGGCCATTTCCACTTGTTCTGTCACATGTTACTTGGGAGAAGAGACCCACTCCCACCCGGCTACATCCTCCTTTCAGGGAGCTGTAGAGACCAAGATCACCCTTGAATCTCCTTTTCTCCAAACTGAGCACCTCCAGCTCCCTCAACTGTTCCTCAGACTTATACTCTACACCCTTCTCCAGCTCTGTTGCCCTTCTCTGGGCATGTGTTAACTGCTATTTATCTGTCTGACTCACAAATAAATACTGATCATTGGCCTTGTTGCCAAAAACCCTGTTCAGAAGCAGGAAGGTCAATCACCTCCTGGAGGGGAGCCAAAAACAATGCTCTGGCCTTGCTGTGCTGCTGCTCAGCACTGGACGGAGGCAGGGATGTGCCCCAGCCGTGCTGCCTTGGCAGCCTCTCCACAGCCAGGTCTGTGCAGGGTAACCTGAGGTTTGCTGTCAGGGCAGAGCTCCCCAGGCCTCCTGGCATACAGGAGATATGAGAGAAGGACAAATGGTACAGCTAGTGTTATTCCAGAAGCAACAAAAAACTGCCTTAAGAAACCCTACCTGACATGAAGCCACACTGGTGGGCGCAACATTCACATCGTGCATCCATGCTTTGTTGCAGGGGTCTGTGGTTGCAGGATAATTCAGGTTGGAGTGGACACTGGAAGGTCTCTACTACAACCTGTGGCACATCTAGGGGAAGGACAAGGACTCTCATTTGTCATGTGTCACTCCAGGGGAGCAGAGGATGGTCAGCAGGACCAATGCTGGTTTCTGCAACATTCCTGACTGGAACAGTGAAGCACCGTTAACAATGTGGTCAGCATATGTAGCTGGGCTTGTCTTCTCATTCATAAATATTATAAGCTTCCAGGATGGGTTGAAGTATGTAAATATATTCAAAATATAGATGTAGTTTTTGGCTCATCTTGAGACTTCCATGCAGATGTGAGTTTCATATAGAAGCTCAAAACTGAGTTAATCAGGTTCCGAGCATTGTGGCCTTGCCACAAAGTAGAACTCTTGCGTTGTTACTGATATAATGGATACCTCTCAGCTGAACACAGAGCCCTGTGCTCCTCTTACTTTTGGGGAGTGGGATGTCAGAACATTCAGCTGTAGAGAAGTGAGCTGTAACATCTCCAGGTAACTGATGGGGAGCTGCACCATGAAGAGATTCAGTGGGTTTCAGTCAGAGATACATCCAAGCATCTCAAATAACGTGTGGTGCTTATGTTTAGGCAAATGGGTTAGCTGTACATTCACACAGTTAAATTGCTAATTAGTCTGCGCTGACAGTGCTGATGAGCTCCTTGGTGGCTGTAATGTGAGATTGGGCATTAACACACAAGGACACACCTGCAATTAAGCATTGTAAGTTGCATCTGCCTCCTCTCTCCGGTGACTTTCCAAATACCTCCTTGGAGGTCATGCAGGAAGGTTGTGGTGGAGATGGGGAATAATTCTGGATCTCTTGACTTGACTTGCGCACTTTCACCATGCCAGGGTGCTGACATGTCTCATGTCCCCACTTCTTCATCTCCCTCCAGCATCTCCCCAGGCAGCCTCTTGGCTTGTGCTTTGAGGCTCAGGCCACCATGGCTGGCTCAGAGAAAGCCTGGAACAGGGGTGTCCTCACCCATGATGAGCAGTCTGAGGTGCTACAGGGTTGCAGGTCAATGACAACAGCATATAATATCTGCAATAACTCTTATTCTTCTAATTGACAGAGGAATAACAATTTCTATAATTAATATTAATAATAATGGAAGTAAAATTAGGTGTTAATATCTTCTGTTAATTACCATTACTGTGAGAACTCATGAAGTTCAACAAGGCCAAGTGCACGCTTCTGTACATCCTTGGGGCATTCCCAAACACAAATACAGACTGGGCATAGGATGGATTGAGAGCAGCCTTGGTGGTGGTGCTGGTGGATGAGAAGCTGGACATGAGCTGTCAATGGGCACTGGCGGCCCAGAAATCTAATTGTGTCCCAGACAGCTACAAAAACAGAGAGGGCAGCAGGTGGGGGACGGGATTCTGTCCTGTGCTCTTGCTCTGGTGAGATTCCACCTGGAGTGCTGCATCCACCCCTGGTGTCCCCAACAATAGAAGGATATGGACCTGTTGCAGTGAGTCCAGAGGAGGCCATGAAGAAATGAAGATGCTCAGAGGACTGGAGTATCTCTCATATGGAGACAGGCTGAGAGAGTTGGGGTTTTTTAGCCTGGAGAAGGGTGACCTTACAGCAGCCTGCCAGTATCCAAAGGGGCTAGAGAGCTGGAGAGGGATCTTTGCCAAAGGCAGTGATAAAACAAGAGGGAATGGCTTTAAGATGAAAGATTATATATTAGGAAGAAATTATTTACTGTGAGGGTGGTGAGGCCCTGCCACAGGTTGCCCAGGGAATCTATGGCTGCTCATTCCTGGAAATGTTCAAGGCCAGGCTGCATGGGGTTTTGAACAACATGGTCTGACCAAGGTGGTCAGGCATCAGACCAGGCTGCCCCTGAAATTGTGAAGTCATCATACCTGGAAGTATTTAAAAGATGTGTAGATGTGGCATTTAGAGACATGGTTTAATGATGGACTTGGCAGTGCTGGGTTAATTCCTGTAAATGATCGCAGATGTAATTTTCAACCAAAATGATTCTGTGATTCAATGATTCTCTGTGCAGGGGTAGCAGGGATGTGGTAACAGGGACAACTTTACCCACAGTGGGGTGCAAGGCTTCTCTTGGTCTCCATTAGCAGATGGGTCCTGCAGGTGCAGGAGAGTCACTTCTGTGGCCATATCCCACCCTGACTGATGTTCTGTTACCAGTAATTCATATTCTGGGTACTTTGGAAACTGAGAACTGAAGATCCATTTTTAATTGTTTGGGGATTGTGCCAGCTCTGGGATTGTATCTGAAGCTCAGCAATGTTGCAGCTTGCAAGCTGCACTACTGACATCTGCCGCTTGCTGCTTTGTTTCCTGAATGGGCTTTGGACAGTGCTGCAGAAAGGGCTGGATGTGAAGGGAAATAGCCTCAATTCTCAACTCCCTGATGGAGCTTGAGCACTCAGTTCTGCCAGGCTGGTTGCTCACTCTGAATAATTTATTGTTACAGCATAAGGATGCCCTTGACCATGCTCCCACTCCACAAATTGCCCAGCAGTGCCATGTGCTGTGAAACTGGTGGACATGGAGCATGTTACAGACCTCCCCAGGATGTGGCAGAGAGAGCTTCTGCTCTGTGGAATGGTGCTGGAAGGGAGGAAGGCTGGGTTACTGTTGTCTTAGCCATCTCTGGGATAAATTCACCCCACATTCTGCCAGCAAAGAGAAATGTTCCTCTAGGGACAACTTGGTGTGAACATGCAACCCTTGGCTCAGAGTGTTTCTTGGCTGATTACACCAGAGTGGTTAAAAGTTTACAGTTGTTCCTAGCAAAGAGATTTGAAGAGCAGTAGCCTGAATTTGTTGATCCTGCAGTATTTCCTACAGAACCTGGGACTGTGTTTGAAATGTCTCAGATGATGAAGTCTGTGTGCATAGATCCTGTGTGGCAGCAGCTTGTCCCATCATGAAGGTGTTAGGCTGTCAGCAGTAGAAGGCATTTTGTGTGTGTTGGGGAATTATAATGGAAATGCTGGGAGTGGAAAGAATGGAAATTGGATGAGGATTGGTGTAGAAGCACTAGAAGGGACAAACAGCAGAGGGCTGCAAAAATGGCAGGTGTAGAAGGCCACTAGATGAGCAAATCAGCAAGACCCCAGCACAGCTACATGCAATGTCTCAGAAAACCCAGACTGGGAAAGAAAAGCCAGTTAGTAAATCCTGGTGACTCACAAAGGTAGTTCAGGTTGGAGAGATCATTCACTGGCAGCTCCTTCAGGGATAAGTAGGTACATCCAAAGCCAGCACATTGTCACCAGCCCGGGAGAAACCCAAGAAGTGTGCTGAGGGCTTGACAGTCATTGCCCCCGGTGCCTGGAGCAGGGAAATGCTGAAGGGTGATGGATACTCATGGCTTAGGATGTGACAAGATCCCAAGAGGGTGCTGCAGTGGGAGTAAGCCTCATCCATTCATATTTCTGTAACCAGTGAAGAGCTGTCCTTGGATATAAAATTGGATGTGAAATTGCCTTTGCCTCTGAGTCATTCTTGAAATGTCTCCCCATTGCTATTTGTCAGATGCAATCACTCCACAAATAGCAAGTAGTGGCAGAAGCAGCAGCTGTGGCCCAGGGAATACACTGCAGACTTCAGAAAAATGGTGTCTGTAATGTGCCCAGCTGATGCAGAATTAATCAGGTTTGAAAAAAGATCACGGCTCCCGCACCCTGGGGGACTGTACCTAAAAATTCCTGCCTATGCGGATCTTCCCATCGTGCTCCTTGACATAACTTCTAAGAGAAATAAATGAGTTTATCTCCCACATTGCCTGCAAACCTTTCACATGGAAATAGTGGATTAAGGAGATTAAGATTTAGCTTCAACTTGGATAAAGAACAACAAAGAATGATTAACACTTGAAATGGCTCACAGTCATTAGATCTGAACTCCAGTCTCCCTGTATTTCCTCCAGTGAAGAGCTTTTCTGTTGTGTTCACTGCTGTCACATCTGATCCCATAAGACAGCAGGAGTAAACCAAATTGTTCCCTAGGTTGGGATGGGCTGGCACTAAAACCCCCAAGGTCTGGGCCATGGAAGATGTAGAAGGCATGAAAGAAAAAGAAGACTGGTGAGGTTTATGGGATGGATGGATGGAGGGAAGGCTGCTCTTGAAAAAGACCAGGAATCAGGGAGAACAGAGTCAAGGAAGTGGAGAGTAGAGTCCAAGTGTTGGATTCTTGGTTTCAGGTGAGTGAGAAGAAGAAGGTGGGAAGACGTAGGTTTGGAGGGGATCAGAGTGATTGCTTGGAATTTTGCCATTCAGAGAAGATCCTACTCCTGCAGGATTCAAACTTTCCTACATAGTCCAGGCTTCCTTCCTGAGCAGCTGGCTGCTTACAAATGGTGATGCTCAGTATCTTAACTGGATGCAGCATGTGAGGTGAGGAAAGGGCATGGGATCCCCATTCCAGGCCTTGCACATCCTCATACTTTTAATAGTGTTATGGAGACTGCAGAGCAGTGCAGACAAGCTTAAAGCCTTCCTTGTCTTGCCCTGATCGTCAGGTTTCTTTATGGAATAACTTGGTCCCTTTTTGTGTTGCCCCATATGTTAGATGAGACACAGATATTTGCTCTGACAACAAGTCATTACCACAGCTGTAGCTGTCAAGAAAGCTGGTATTTTTTGCATCTGGATCAGGGAAAGTCAAAGCCTTTAGCATACTTCAGTCTACAGAAATTAATGTGCTTTTAGGGAGCCTGGGATCAGCCAGACAGATCAGTCCCATGAAGGGAATCTCTCTCTTTGACTAGTGAAATACTAAATTTAGAGTGAAGGGGCTTTGAATCCCTTCTTCCCCCGCCCAGCACTGTCTGTGCCTGCTGTGCCCTCACTGCACTGCCAGTTTATCCTACCTGTGGTCAGGGATTTACCTCATCTCCATAGGACAGTACAGCAGGGCCTTGCTGGCATCTGAGGTCTTCAAGTGTCACTGCAATGGCAGTTCTAGGGTCACCCCATGTTGTATTTTGTATTGTTGTGTGAGCTGTATTTTCAAACACATGGGGAAAAGGGATTCAGATTCTTCCTAGAAAAACAATTTGTGCTAATGGCTTTTATGATATTGTGACTTATCTGCAGGACCTGACCTTCAAAAAGGTCGATGGATATACCTCTTTCTCACTCTCAACCCAGCAGGATTCTCATATCCCATTCCTGTGTACTCTTATACTTACTGTAGTTCTGTAATTTACAACTGTTTGTCAAAACCAAATAACATTTATAGACTATCAGAAATAATTAATGAGCTTTTAAGCCAGTGCAGAGTGGCAATCTCTGCATTTGCCACTTGGAACTAGAACCAGGTGAAAGCAGTGACAGACAGCATGAGAAGACATGGAAAAATGGTGGGACAAAGCAGAAAAATTAGATCTCTTGAGCAGAAGTAATTTTCCTGGTCCATTGCTGTCATGCTGTCTAGGCAGTGCAGATGTGTTTTCTCTAAGGGAAGAAATGCAGCTCCTCAAAACACTTCCTTTTCATTACAAAGAAAGTAAAAAAGAGCCTCTGGGACTTTCAGGGTGTTTAATTTAGAGGAAAAACATAGGACACAAGCTATGTCACTGCTCTCTTACATGGGTGTGCACTGATAGCTCCCACCTTCATGCAAGTATTAAAAGCCCTAAAGTAAGAGGATAAGTCTGAGGATGTTGGAAAAAAGAAAGGGAAAAATATTGAGTTAAAGCTGTGTACATGTAAATAGGAATCAGAGAAGTGAGGGGGAGTGACTTCTTGCCCTCATAAGGAGGACATGGAGATCTCCAGGGTGAAAGCAGGTGAAAATGGTACATGCCCCAAGGGAGATTTGTAGTTGGCTCTCCTGGAGAAATAGCCACTGTAAATCTAAAGAAGGGAAGTTATCCATAACCTAGAAAATACAGGGAAATATTTTCCATGCCGCTCTGGGAGACCAGGAAGTTATTTTTGGTTTCTGTAGCACAGTGAGTGTCGTTGGGAGCATGTGCAACAACAGAGTTTTCAGCGGCTCCCATTGTAATTGCTCCCATTGACCTTATCACTAATAAGTGCAGGATGTGAATTATAACGGCAAAGATGTAATCAGAGAGGCCTGGAGACAGCTCGTCTGCAAGGGACGAGCAGTTGCCATGACAGAGCCTCTCACGCTGCTCCTTCTCAAGTGGAACATCAGGTAAAACAAGGACTCTGCCGCTTCTGTTGGTTTCCTTATAATTTAGGGGATAAGCGCCTTCACTGTTTCCCTGGGTGTGGGAGGCAAGGACATTTTTATGATCGTGAAGGACCGAATAAAGTCATGTTGTTGCACTCCTGGTGAATTACTTTGATATTATGTACAGCACTCAGGCTGGGAGGCTAAATGTTATTCTTATTATTGCTTATAAAGTCATGGCACAGGCAGGGATGCACCAGAGGCAAAGGATCCAGATCCTTCCTGATTTATAGCACCTTTGATATAGCCATTTATACCAGCTCAGAGTCCAGGACAAAGTTTCCATGAGGTGTAGTACCAGGGGTTTAGGAGGAAAAACCAGGCAGCCTCTGATCTAGCACCTTCCCTGTGCTGAGCAGTGCAGTCAAATGAGTGAGGAGTGCCTGACACTGACATCCTTTCTTATAAACAGGCTGAGGCAAAAAGATTTGGAGTTATGCAATGTGTGTTTTATGTCTGCTAGAGGAGCAGTATGTCCATTCAGTCCCTCATTGCCCAAGGTGTGATGAGAATGCTCAGCCAGGAAGAGATGTTCCACAGGGTTTCTGAAGGGCTTGGAGGCACAGGTGTCTTCCAGATGCCTCTGCTTGGTCCTAATGGCATGGAAGCTGTTAGGGAAAGGAGTTTCTAGAAGTTTCTGTGAGCATCTTCCTTCCTCCTGTTTTGTCTCTACTGTAAAAGCATCTTTGAAACAACAGAAGCTGCCACTCTTATGGCTGTGGAGCCATAGGGCAGGCTAAGGGCTGGTGAGAACCTGCAGTCTCTGGAGCGTACTGAGAAAAATGGTCTGAAATTTAGCAGCAGTGATGGATGTAGATATTTTTCCAGGGCATAATGGTTTGAAAGGAAAGAAGAGGTAGAAAACATTCCTTGCAATGATTCATATGGGTACCTGGTTGACTCTGGGGGGATTTATCAGAAAATAGGAAAACAGGATTATAATTTGCAGGTGTTCATGTGTGCAGAAAAACTGTGGGAAAGGGGACAGATTGAAGTGGGATGGGGTCAGCAGGCAGTAATATTGTAACTGCCAAATATGTCAATGCCAGCATTTCTTGTTTTAAAAGCAAGGGAAATATTGTCGTTTCAAGAGGACAGATTGTTATTCCTTGACAGCATCTGATTCACATTGCAGCACCTAAATCCAAAAGAGAAGTTTTTCTGATGGAAATGAAAAATCAGCACAAAGGAAGTACTAAACAAACAGAAATGAAAGAGTCTGGGGATTTCAGACCTTGTGCACTTGGAATAAAAAATGCCTAGCCTCTCCTTTTGATCTGAGAAATGCCGTTGAACTAGGTAAACAAGTCCCAGGCATCTGTGTCTTTTACCAAGACCCTACAATATTTCAGAAACATCAACATATCTTGGAGTTTATCTGACTGTGGTTTTGTAAGGAAAGAGACAAATAGGATTTTGTCTAACTGGTGTCTAAGCAGACATCTGCTGTAGCTCAGCCTGTGCTCTCCTTTGAGACAGATTTCTGCCACCTCCTCCAGCCATCGTTCAGTTTGTATCACTTTTATGGACTGCTCAAATTTGCTGAGTGGGTGTTATCCCCAAAAGAGAAGAATGAAGGCTGGTATCTCTCAGCAGAACTTGTGTTCCATGTAGGCCACCGTCTACTTCTGGCCTGTGTCTGCACTCCTTTAGCCAGATCCCAGGGAGACTTGTCACTGGCAGAAGTTTTGTAGCACATCCGTGCTGATTGCTGTGGTGAAGCACAGGGTGTTGTGCTGAACAACATCCTGAAGATCTGGGAAGGCACAGGGCACACCTCTTTTCTTGTCTGCATCAAGTAATTTTCTCAGTGTGTCTTCTTACATCTCAGCAAGGTATTGTTGCCAGTTTTAGTGGCCATGATACACCCATAGCTTTATTTCACAAGAATGAAGATTTGTTGACATTGTTATAAGCAAACTGCATCACCAACTCCTGCACCTGGTTGCAATGAACTGAACTTCCAGGATCTCCAGAGCACCACTGACTCTTCCAACTGCCTATGTCTCTCACTGGGGAACACAGTGAGACTCAGTGGCTGAAACTAAATCTCTTAAGGCAGTCCCAGTGACCTCTGGCCATAGAATGTTGGGAATGATGGGTATGAAGGGAATGATTTGTAAGTGTTCTAGTTCTTCACCTGTAGTAACCACGTGTCATATGTGAATACAGTCTCTCTGCACAGTGAAGTCTTGTGCAGTGCGTGGAGGGGCTTGCATAGAATCATAGAATAATTTGGGTCAGAAGGGACTTCTAAAGGTCATTATTTAATGTAGGCTGGATCTGAGCTTTACAGCTCAATAGCAGGTTCTTATTTTTATTCCTATAGCCTTAGTAGTCTATAAATACCATGCCTATTTATTTTGACCATTTGGGCTTTAAAAGCCTGTTGGAAACATTCCTTGCCAATTTGCTGTGGAAATAGGAAGAAGGAAGGGAAGCTGATGGTAAGTGCTCATATATGCCTGTTGTCTGCATAAATGTTATGTGAAGTATGAGCTAAAACTCAAATGCAAATCCATGGTGCTTGATCCGGTGCCAAAGGAAAGCTTGAGTTCAATTGCTTCAAGGCATGTCTGTGTAGACAGAGGCAATTTGAGGTTAACTGAGATGAAGCCACTGCTAATTTCACATATTGGTTATAACCCTGGGCAGACTTGAACCTTGTCCCAGAACCAGAATGTCAGCTGAAACACTGTGGCTGCCTGTACTGCAGAAGAAGGGTGAAGTCTTGGAGCAGTTTGTCTCAGCTGGGGGTGATTTTGGAGAAGTTTGTGTCTGGAGTGCACAAAGGCTTCCTTCAAATGATACATTTCCTTGGTTTGAGGAAGACTAAGCTTTTATGAAGATACAGATCAGTTTGGACATTCATGAGAATGCAATTTCTAATCTGTAGAGAATATGATGTACAAGCAGAGGCATATTTTAAACTTTTAAAAATCCAGTACTTCATCTCATCTCACTGTGAGTTTTCCTCTGCATGCTTAATAGCCCTCATGAAGACACCCATCATGTTCTCTATCTTGGTAGGATCTACATACAACACATGCTGGAAGCTGGCAAATGTTGTCCCAGTTTTCAAGAAGAGCAAGAGGAATGACCCTAATAACAAACTCAGGAGGAGCTGTTGATTCCCTCAAAACCAGAGAGATTTTGATGAAATAGAGGGCTGGAAAAACACCAATCATATGAAGTTCAACAACAGCAAGTGATGGGTTCTGCACATGGGATGGGAGAACCCTGGATGTATGGACAGCCTGGGACCAGTGCTCCAGAAAGGGACCTATGGGTCCTGATTGATGGAAAGTTGAATGTGAGTCAGCAGTGCCCTGGCAGCCCTAGGAAGGTCATCCCTGTCCTGGGGCCATCAGGTACAGCATCACCAACCGGGCAAGGGAGGGGATTGTTCTACTCTGCTCAGTACTGGGGCAGCCTCACCTTGAATAATGTGTGCACTTGTTTTTTAGGCACCACAATTCAAGAAGGATATTAAGCTGTTAGAGAGCATTCAAAGGATGGTGAAGCATCTGTAGGGGAAGTATTAACTAGGACTAGTTGAAGTCACTTGGCTTATTCAGCTTGGAGAAGAGGAGACTGAGGATAGTCCTCATCACAAACTACAGCTTTCTCAAAAGGGGAAATGGAGGTACAGCACCAGTGTATTTCTTCTGGCGACCAGTTACAGCATTCAAGGGAATTACATGAGGCCAACTCAGGATATTCTATGATTCTGTGAATCTAAGCTTTGCTGGCTCCTGTACTCTCAGAAAGGAAGATTATTTGGGATGCAGCAGGGCTTCTTCATGAAAGTCACTAATGCCTTTTCTTCTTCCTTGTCTCTGGCTGGGACCACCCTCTACTGGTGAGTGTGACTCGGGTGTTGTGTCCTCAGGGAGGGAAGGAGGAGCCCTTCCCACCATATTTCCCTACGTGCAAAGGATGGACTCAGAGTTTTGGGTGAGTCTGACCAGAGCACTCTATCTATTGCTCTCTAAGCTGTTAGCACTCTCCTCTTCCCTTCAACAACCATGGCTTCTGACTTGACAGCAGCCCCCTAGTTTCAGAGGGACACCTGCTCTACCCAACACCCCTGCTCCATTCATTCTGCTCCTGCTGGCTTGTGCCAGCTCCTCTCCCTGGATGGCTGTAGCTGTATTTGCCCTGCTCTCCATGTCTCTCTGCCTTCCCACACTACAGCTTTGGTATCAACTCAGATCTAAAGGGTTGGGTTCAGCTCACCAGATGGATGTGAGTGGTAAGAGGATTAGGTGGGTCCTGTGTGAGCAAATGCAGGGGCGAATAAATACAGTCAACATGTATGTTGAAATTGTCTCAGCTAGGATGTAGATAGCACCCTAAAAATACTAGCCAGGTTTCCAGAGCTTCCACTTCCAGAACCAGGCTAAACTAAAGCACAGGGAAAGAAGCTTGTGATGTGTGCCAAGGCAGTAGCACAGAGCAGTTAGGTGTGAGGTCATCTCTGGAGAGACATCTTTGCATTTTAAATTGACTGCCCAGGGGGTGAATTGAAAGAGCATGCATTAAACCAGGACAAAGTGAATGAAACTGTTTAGAAATAAAGTTACTTTAGCTCTCACAGTGCAGACACAGAAACTTAATGTGTATAGATTCACTGTCAGTATACTGAGAAAGCCATAATATCTACCAGGGTAGGTTAATGTTTTAGGGTAGAGGGTATAGAAGACCTCAGAGCTCTATGGACAACAGTGCCAGAGTGGTAAAGATTAAATTTCTCCACATGGATATTTAGCCAGATCTACCCTCTCACTGAACTTCCTCCATGGTTTCTACATTTCATCTGCAAGGCTGGGGACCCCTCTGCCTCTGAAATAACAGCCTATGTTGACCCATGGGACACAACTCAGCAGAAAAAAGGGGAAGGGGCAGGTTTTGGAGTTGCCTGGCTGCTGCACACAAGTCTGACTGATGCATTGCCATATTCTTCTGCATTGACTCGTTACTCTGAAACAGATCAAATCCCCAGCCAGGTGAGCTACCCCCCATCCTTAGGCTGGGTTGTAAAAGAGGTTGCTTATGTCAGATGGGTGCTGTTTTGGATTTGTGTGAATCGCTGTGTCACCATTTCACTGTGGATCTGTGTGGAAACAACTCTGCAGCTGCCTCTCCTCCTGTTTTACTTGGAGCGAAGCAGCTGAATGTTGTCCTGAGCCGTTTTCAGTGTTCTTCCTTTGTGGCACTTTGCCTGAGAACGAGATGAGTCACAGGCAGGTTACATGCCCTGTCCTCGTGAGTGTGATTTAGAGGGAAAGGCTCCGGGATTACTGGTGATTGTCTCCCTGAGCACCCCACCAATTTATGCATTTCACAGGGCTGGAGGCTGATGTGGCCTCCTGGTCCTTTGGGTCCTGCTTAAAGGGGGATGAGCTCTTCTGTTCTGCTCTGCCAGCTGGGAGAAAAAACTGTTAGGTCTGCCTGACCTGTCAAATTGTAAGGGGTTCAAATGGATTAGGAAAGGAACGTCAAAAAATGTTCCCAGCATATGGATGTCTCATGGCTTTGCAGCAAGGCTGTGTGTCACGGACAGAGCTATGTGCAATGAGGGACAGAAGTGGGATAAGGGAGATGTTGTCTCCCTTGATGAATTTTGAACCATAGACGCTTCCACTCTTAAGGAAAAACAAGGAGGAATTAAGCACCGAGGGTTACAAGCAGGTCCACAGAGTGCAGGACAGTCTCAGGAAATTCAGACTATGCTTGGATAAGGGAAAACAAGATGTATTTTTTTGTACCAGAATCTGAATCACTTAGTCAACCAAAGCTGAAAGATGCTGTTTGTAAGAAAAGCAAAAGAAGTCATGATGAAAAAGAAGTATCTATATTAAGTATTCTGTGGTAAAAGAGGTATTTATGTTAAAAGGTAGAAACAGTAGAGGATCAAGTGGGAATAAATTGGACATGGACATCTTCAGCTTGGGAAGGAGAATAGTGTTTCTAAGCTTCTGAGACTTTTAGGAGACCTTTCCAAAGAAAGGTATCAAGCCTCTTTCAGTGTGCAAGAGGCAAAGTTGAGGAAAGGACTGCACAGGGTCTGCCAGAGTGAGGGTGTAGAATTTATCTATATTCTGAGGAAGGCGTTGGAAGGAGATAATCATTGCTATTCTCAGTTTGTTATGTGCCATTTTGACTGGGTTGAATTATTTCCATGTTTCAGGGTTTCTGCCAGGGTGAATGTAGAACTTTGCTTCAGGTTCAGTTTGTTCCTGGGATTTTTTTCTCTCCTTTACTAGTTAGCATTGGATGGACCCACGTCAAAGTTAGCTTGAGGCAAAGTTGAGCACTTGTGCTTTTAGAAGAAGAAAGAAATGTTTTGAATGTCCAGCTCATTCTCACACCCAGAAATGGTCCCAGAGTCAGACCTAACGTCAGATAGGAACTGGGCTGGGTCCTTCCTTCTCTGTAATGCAGAGGGTGGGTGACATCATTTGACATGGATCCATGACCTTGGCAACATACTTGCTGTCTCTTGCCTTTTTTGCAATGGCACATTGTGCTTGGAGGCTTTTAAGTTCTTTACATTTCAAGTATTTTTTTGACTGTGAACTGCTGGGGATGCCCATGAAGGTCTGTACTTGAGCGAGACCCTGAACAGAGCTTTTTGGGAGCTTTTTCAGATATGCAGTTACTGCCTGGGGACTGCACAAGGTGACCATGGTGATCTGTTTTGGAGCTCTGTCCTCTAAGGCAAGTGGTTTCCAGGATTGGTGTGTGGTGACTTATTTCCATCAGAACCTTTTCCTTCCGTAGTGACTTGGTAACCCAAAGGAAATTTCTGATGCAGGCATTGCCTAACTGGGAGCACTTTGTGTTTGAGAATGGAAATGATAAGTCATAGCATTTTCCCCCCCTCTGATTTGCTAGCAACTCAAGAAGATGACAGATGAAACAGTTTCAGACAGGAAACTGTCAGAGTCTAGTGCAGTGTGTAATTGTATTTGAGATGAAAAAATATTCCCATACATACTCCAGTGATGTGACTGACCCAGAGGTTTTCTCAGTCATGGATCCAGCAGCACATCCATGCTGGATAACCACAGTTCTCTTGGAGGCCTGGGCTTGAACCAGTTGTCCCTGGAGTGGACGTGTTCCAGGCCATGACAGCAGTTCTAGCTGGGTGTTTCTGGGACACTGAACACAGCTCAGCAAAGAAGTCAAGACATAGATAGTGACCTCCTCAGGTGGCTACAGGATGAAAGGGGTCATTTAGACCAACCCAGGGCTTCAGCAAATACAGAGGAAAGATTTGTAGTGGGAAAGGTTATCCCAGGGCTATCCTGTGGCATTTACACAAGCATTTACCAAGACAAGAATGGAGGAACTCTTCTTGTAAAGTCACCCATACAGGAGAAGGGTCTGTAGCTGCCTGACATCCCTTCCAGTGCTTGGCCACAGGAGATACCCCTGCAAAGCATCATCCAAAGCCAACTCCCAGCTGTGGCCATGACCAAAGACAATTCCTAGCCCTGACTATGTCCCATGCCTGACTGCTGCTGGTTTTGGGAACACATAGGCTGTTCTACACCCAGAGCAGCTGAGTGATAGGGCCACAACTCAGCTGTGTTACATATGGGGGTGGGCAAAGAAAGGAGAATGTCCTCTTTCTTGTTTCATGGAAGCAGGGTTGCCCAGAGCATCTATGGGCTCCCTCTGTTGCTGAGCCTGTGCTTCTTACTATGGCCATGGTAACAGTGGTTTTTGCCTTGGCCAGAGCTGTCAATACCTGGTCTGGGTCCTGCTTCTGACCTCAGGCAGGTGGAGGAATGTCCAGAGAGCTCCAACACCCTGTGTCTGGTCATCGAGGGGACAGAGTTGGGGCCTTACCTCTGGTGGGGAGAGGTCTGAGCACTCCAGCGAGGGATGGAGCAGGGGTCCTGCCCCTGAGGGGATGTGATCTGAGGTCCACCACAGGGCAGGGTGCTCCTGTTTCTTAGGGGACACAGTCTGAGTACTCCACTGAGGGCCTGTGGGTTCTGGTTTTGGGGGGTCAAGGTCTGAGCTCCACCACAGAGGTCCTACCTAATGTGTGTCTTGAGCCCCGCTGCAGAGCAGAGGTATCCTGTCTCTGAGGGCACATGATCTGAGCCCCCCCAGCCAAGGGACAGAGTGAGTGTTCTGCCTCAGAGGACTAGTCTGAGCCCCTACAGTGAAGGAAAGTACTGCCACTAAAGAGATGGGGGTCCAATCACTGAGGGGACGAGGTCTGATCCTCACCGCTGAGGGAATGAGGAGGATACGGTCACTGAGAGAACGTTGTGCCCCACACCAAGGGACCGGGGGTCCTGTTACAGAGGGGACAGGATAGAGGAGATCCTGTCTCTCGAGGACGAGGTCTGGGCGCGCCCTAGAGGGTCCCGTCCCTGAGGGGCCGCTGCTCTCCCGCCTCGGCCTCTCCCTCAGCGCCATCTCGCGGGGGCCGCCGGGCCCGTCCCGCTTCGCTCTCCTCCGCCCGGCCAGGCCCCGGGTGCAGCTGGGAGCCAGCGCCGAGCTCCGGCTGGGGCTGAGCGGAGGAGAACGAGGAGCGAGGACGGCCCAGCCCGTGTGTGGGACCTGTCAGACTGCGGAGGGACCCCAGGGGGGACATGCCCTGCAGCTGCCCCCGTCCCTTACAAAGCTGAGTATCAACCCCCTCCCACTGCTGTGCCCGAAAGATATTTGTTTGTCCAACACCACGCTGCCCCAAGCCCTGTCCAGCTTGGCCTGGAACACTTTCTCGGATGGGGCAGCCACAGATTCTCTGGGCAATCTATTCCAGGCCCGCCCCCTCTCTGTCTTCACCTAAATGCAGTTCTGGTGACCATTTCCAGCCATGTCAGAGGTCCCGAAGCAGAGACTGCTCTGGGATAGTGGTGACTGACCCTCGAGTATTTGGGGACAGCTCTGAGGGGGATAAGCTCTGAGGGGGACAAGAAATCACAGAATCATAGAATCATTTATGTGGAAAAAGACCTTTAAGATCATTAAGTTCAACCATTAACCCAGCACTACCAAGTCCCCCATTAAACCATGTCCTTAAGTGCCACATTTACATGTCTTTTAAATGCTTCCAAGTTTGTGAATCCTTCACTTCCCTGGGCAGTTTGTTCCAATGCTTGACCATCCTTTACATGAAGACATTTTTCCTAGTATCCAACCCAAACCTATTCTAGCACAACTTGAGCCCATTTCTTCTTGTTCAGTCTCTTGTTACTTGGGAGAAGATATTGACCTTTACCTGGCTACAACTTTCTGTCGGAGTTGTAGAGAGTGATAAAGTCCCCTCTGAACATCCTTTTCTCCAGGCTGAGCCCCCTGGCTCCCTCAGCCACTCCTCCAGGGACTTGTGCTCCAGCCCCTGCCTCAGCTCCATTGCCCTTCTCTGGACTTGCTCCAGCACCTCAATGTCTTTCACATCATGAGGCACCCAAAACCAAGCAGAGAATTTGAGGTACAGTCTCCCCAGTACTTACTGTCCAGTAGCTGTGGGTTACACAGTGTTTATTGTCTATGAACAAACAATGCTGTCTGTTGCCAACAGTGAGCTGGAGACCCTACCAGGGATTTCTGTGGGGTCCAGAATACCAAGGTGTGCTTGAGGAAACACCCAGGGGTCCTTGAGCTCTTGTAGTGAGGGAAACTGAACCCAAACTGCGTTAGTTAACAGAGTGATCAATATTCTGAGGTTGAAGGAGATCCTTAAATGAACTGTAAAGATGCATCACTGCAGCAGGAATACAACATGGAAGCCATTAAATACAGGATTTTGGCAGCTGACCTGAAGGAAAGATCCATGATCTAAAGAAATAGCTTGAGTTTTTCCCATCCTCACAGCAAAATAGGATTTTGACCATAATTTTCTGGACCACTGGGAGCTCCGTGGGGATTCCAGGCTGCATTCAGCAGAGGGCAGTGGTTGGTTTGGTCACAACTTGGCTGGCAGCATCAGACCTCTTAAAGCACTGCCATGCTATTTGTGGAAATAATTCTGCTGCAGAATATCCAAAAAAACTGTAGAAAAGAATGGTGCAAGCAGATCCTCCCTGCCTTGCATCGGTGTAATGCAGAGGTAATGGTGCGTCACTGAAGTCTCTTGGGGAAATTCATCAAACTTCCCTCTTCCTATCTTGTATGAGTTTACAAATCTAAAAGAGGGTTTTGAAGGAAATAGATTATGATTCCTTGACCTTGTTTAAATCTTTATATTTTGTTTTTTGGGAAGTTTGGCATTTTGTTATCTACAAGTACTTAATTAAAATAAATAAAAAGAAAGCTTAAACTTGCTGTATGTGTTTATAAAATTTCCCTAAACAGTAATTGTAACCACCAATGTTCATATGAGTGAAGGATACAATGCAGTGCCTTGTCATTGGGGCATCCTGTTCCCATGGGAAGGGAAGAGATGCGGGAAAAAGAAAATATTCCTTCAACACAGGGATACCAGCCACCTGGACCAAGCAATGTGTCCTAAGTAGTCCTGGGAAAGTTACTTAAACACAGCAAAATTGGTGTAGAGGTGCTCTGAGCTGCTCCAGAAAGCCAGGGGAGGGGAGGCTGAGGGACATCTGTGATGGTCTCCCTGTGGAAGCTGGCATAGCAGATGCTGCTGCAGGAGGGAAGCCAGGGGTGGGGATTCATGGCTGGTTGCTGTGTACAGGGCTAGGAGCAGCTGACATGATATTGAACTTACTGCTGCAGAGCATCCTTGGAGTTGCTGGAGTAGCCCAGTTTTAGGATCCCACCTCTGTACAGGAAGAGTAGGGTTCCAGTTGACTGGATGCACTTGTGTGAATGAGGATGAGTGAGAGGAGGGGATGACTGTAACACGGGTATAAGTGCAGAGCACAGCTTGTGAGGAATCTGAGAATGGGAGCACTGGAAGTGAAGTTCAAAAAAAAAAAAGCAAGCACTTAGCCATGAGTTGCTTGCCCACCTGGAGCCCTTTATCCCTCTGTATGCCTGCCATAGTCCTGTGCCCCTCCCCACACAGGTGTATGGGGGTTTTAAAAGTGAAACCTAGGTCAAAATCCTGTTCAGGAAAAATTAACTTTACATGTTAATCAAAATCAATGTATTCTATAGGTTCCAGCTGAAAAGCATTGAAAGATGAAAGGACCTGGGCCAAATGGAACATGAGTTCTGGTGCAATACCCAGGACAGCTGTAATACTAGTTCTGGTCCTGCTGCAGGTGAAAGGGATGAGACTTCACAGCATGAAGCCCAAGTCTAAAAAGAACCAATGGAATATTTACACCTGTGTCCCAGCAGCTTTATCTTTTCTCCAGTTGCCGAGGAAAGGCCTCAGGCAGGCTGTTTCCTGTGATTTTATGCACTTTGAGCTGGACAAAGAGGATCCCCTGGAGAGCTATTAGAACATACTTCATCTGTGAAAGATTTTTGCTGATGGCAGGGAAAAAAATGTACCTTGCCATGTACGGGAAAGAAATTTTGTCCTTGAGGGGAACTGGAGGGAGAATGAAGGGCTCTCCTTCCCCACTGAGGTCGCATTAAGACTCTCCTTCCCCACTGAGGTCGCATTAAGACTCTCCTTCCCACACAAAAGATATCTTGTGGTTTTGACCTGCTCGTATCATCTGCTGGTGCCCTTGCTGCTGTCTGTTCTTACACCACAGACACTCCTGGCAAGGGGGAAACTCCCCAGACCCCTTTAGGACACCTTTGGCTGTGGTGTAGAGAGACCCCTGACATCTTTCACTAGAATCTGAATGCAAAGACTTTGCCTTAATTTCCTTCTCGCTTTCACCCCACACTTCAACATACCTATGTCCTGCCTCTCATCTCCTTGGTCTCTTCAGGGTTTGTGCCTTCATGGTGAGTGTCTGTGAATCCTCTCCCCAGTCACATTGAATAATTTCTTTCTCTCACTACATGCACACGTACATTGTTGCACAAACTTGTTCCTTTTGGATTTACTGTGAATTTGTTTTCCTGCTTTTTTAGGTGTTTGTGTCCTCAGGTGTTCAGGCTGGTGCTGGGGTCCTCAGGCAGGGCATTTTGCAAAGTCCCCAACTGCATCATGCCACTGGAACTACAAGTGAGAAGGACTTCCAGGAATAGCCCAAACAGACAGTAGACACTCCTTTGAAATCTTCCCTGGCTGCTAGTGGGTGCTGGATTGCGGTCTGGGTGATGTCTTATCTGCACCACATAGCAGGAATTTGAAGCTATATTAAACAACCCACAGGCCCCTGCTGCCTGCCACAGAAGAAAGGACCTCTCTGCAACTGCCTCTGCCAGCTCCTTTCCCTGTTTGTCCATCACACAGTTACTACTGCAAACACACATATTTGCCACCCATACCTGCACAGCTGTGTTCTGTGCAGGTGTCCTACCCTCCTCTGTGCATCCCTGTTTTGGGATTCTGCTGCTCCCTTGCTCAGCATTGCTGACAAATAACCCTGCAGGATACTCATGGCAGAACCAATTGATTTTTCTTGCCTCTCAGCATCTTGCAGCACAAACAGCTGCGCTATTGTTCATGAAAGTTAAGTTACAAATGGCACATCCATGTCCAGTGTACTGGCAGCTGCTGCTGATGGCATTAGACAAGGCAGCTGTAGAGACAGCATAGAGAGAGCACCCTCCTGCCCACTTCTCCAGTCTCTCTGGGCTTGGGAGGGCTTTCACACGTGGCTGCCAAGTGCAGAGTATATGGGCTTTGCTGGGTAGGTCTGTCAAAGGAAGCCAAAAATGTTAACGATGCTCATTGATGCTGGCAGATCTGGAGCTTGGGGTGGTGGGTATGGAAGCACTGTGCTCCTGCGTCCTGGAACATTAGCTGTGTTCCTCAGTCCATTTATATGACCCCACTTCTGCTCCAGTACAAAGAAGAGGTTTAACCTAGTTTAAATCAACTGGTGGACGAACTCCCCTCTGTTCCCCATTCCCATCTTTCTCTCATGCCTCGACCTGGAAAAGGCAGCTGAAACATCTGAAGAAGCTCAACAAATAACCACCAGAAAGCCTGACCCTGGAAACACGCCTCATAGGAAGAGACAGAGTAATTTAATTTTTTTTGGAATGCAGGAATAGAGAGTTGTTTACAAATACCTTTGCTGGGGAAAAAAAAAAAAAAAAAGTCTGGCATCTCAGGGTGTAGTTATCTGTTAGACAAAGAGAAAATGTGGCTTTGGAATGTAACATTGCAAAGACAAAGAAGGAGATGTATCTTCTCTAAACCTCAGAGAAATTAGAGCAGAACGGCAGGCTTTCTGAAAAAGGGGCTCCAGTTTAAATGGGTTGATGCTGGGATGACTGGGAGAGGCTTTCTCACCTCCATAAGGCAACCAGTAACCTTAGAAAGAAGTCCTGCTGGCTTCCAAGTCCTTTCCGCCTTGAGAAACAGCAAGGTCATGCCTGTTTTCATATTCCATTGGTTAATACACCCTACAGTGACTTAGTGAAACCTCTGCAGGTCAGGTATAGTATTAGCACTGGCAGAACTGTTAGGATTATATGGATAAACCATCAAATCGTTTGCTTTAATTATGACAATACAAATCTGTTTGCTTTATGCAGTGTTTGTCCTAAGATGAATCATGGTTACCAAAATTATTATACTGTGTATAATAGCAGGCCAAGAGGTTATAAGAGGAAGGGTTTCCGGATTGGGTAGGAGGCACAAAGTAAAGCTACCAAATAAACAAGCCATAACTTCTGTCAAGAACCTATCAACAGATTCCCACCACATGCTCTGCAAATGGGCAGCTGTGCAGAGAAGTCCGTCTGAACCGGCGTCTTGAGCGCACCGTGTTTTCCAAGCAATGCGGGCAGGGCGGCATTTCCAGCTCTAAATACAATCAATCAAGAGAGGCCTTCCCTGGGAAGACAGGATTTGGGCAGTCTCCAAGCTATCCAAAACATCAAGGGGCTGGATACTGGGCTTTGGTCTAAGCTCCTGTCTAATGAACTTCAGGAATGAATTTATAAGGATCCTTCTCTGGAGAGATGCTGACTGTGGGATCAAAGGACGGATGAGCCAACGGCTGGGCTCTGGCCCAAGACTTTCATGCCATGCCCTGCTCCCATATGGACTTCCCCATGGCAAGTCTCTTGGGGGAATATACTTAACTGATCTGCAGCAATTTCCACTTTTCTCCATCTGTAGAGACAAACAAGCACTTCTAGGCCTGTTTTAGAGTCCTCTTTTGGAGGAGATAGAAGTAAAACTGCTCTAAACAAAAACCTTCTATTTTGAGGTCTAAACAAAAACTGCTATTTTGCTCCTGGGTACTTGAACCACATAGAAGGAAATTTGCTTTAAGGTCAAGTCAGGAAGGTCTTATTAAGGTCTAGTGAGGGATCAAAGAGAAGCCAAGGGGTCTCCTGCAAGGCCTTCAAGACATCCCAAGAATGCATCTTTTGGGGCTGGAGTTCAGACTAGTCCTTGCTTTCTTGGCTTTTCCTACTGAGAAAATCACAGGTGATGTGCTTGGACGAGATATATTTGGATCAGAGTTCTTGGCACATGGTGTGTTACTCTTGGGGATGTGCAGGGATGGCCCTGTGCAGGGCCAGGAGCTAGGTTCAGTGATTCTAGTGGGTCAGTTCCAACTCAGGGTATTTTATGATTCCTTTATTCTACTTATTTTCTCATTCGGATGGCAGAAGCTCCTCTCTGTGAGCTTTCCCTGAGATTGCTGTGGAGTAAACAAGGACTTTCTTCTCCATGTAAGCTTGGCTTTATTTCATCTGACAGGCTCTTTCTTGTTGCATAGCAGCTGGAAAGAGGAACCTCAGTCCTGATCTGGGCTGTTAGCTCTGCATATAGCCATGAAGAAAAAGCAAAATCCCTTGTGTTAGAATTCAGACCCATACCTCCATACCTAAATTAATCTGATCTCTGATACTATTGGCAAGAATCATGAAGAAGAATAGTTTCATGAATGAAGACCTTGATATCCTGCCAGCATTGGCTGCTTATAAGAATGCTTAGAGAAACTCACATCTCTGCCAGGGAAGTTTGGGTGCTTTTTGACTCATTTGGAGAAGAAGGAATCTGAAAGATGGGAAGTGTGTGAGTCATCATCCCATGACATATTTGAAAGATGTGTAGATGTGACACATAGGGACATAGTGGTGGCTTTGACATAGCCAGGGGAAGGGTTGGACTTGATGACTTTATAGGTCCTTTCCAATCAAATGATCCTGTGGTTCTGCAGTTGCAGTGGATATTCTCCTTGGCATTCCCAATAGGCTCCAATTGCCGAAGAGGGCCCAACACAAAGCACTGAAATATTACAGTGAAGTGATCAATTATTTCTTGTGCTAGGGGACATGCTGCAATCCTAGTTTGCCCTGCCTGGGATGCCCTGCAGAGCATGGGACATGTGCTGTGGTGTGACATCAATGTCATGATGTGACATTTCAGGAGGCAACATCAGCATAAGCCTCACCCAGCACTTCCCATGACAATCCTGCTCATCATGTAGCCAGCATTTACAATGGATGCTGATATAAGTCCATGAACACCCACACCATACCAGATCCCCTCCTGTATCCCCAGCACCCTCTTCCCAAGGGTGTAGGGATAAAGACCCTCTTCCTCTTTCTCAGAACACTGGAGACCTTCCTGTCTTCTACTGCAGGACCACAAAAGTTCAGATGAATGTGGGGAGATCACCCTTGTCCCTTTCTTGGGCCTCACCATGGGAATGCCATAAAGTGCTCTGTTTTAAAGCTTTTTCTTCCTAAAATGGGAGTCTTCCAGCTCTGATCCAAGCACTGGCACCCTCCCCAGAGCTCCTGTTCTGGGACTAATTGTGTGCAGAAGGGGAAAAGCAAGCCATCTCTCACTTGTTTTCCTATGTCATCTCTTGTGGGATGTCCCTGTGTTCCCTGTCTGTTTTCCCTTGTCCTACCTTCCTCGTTCTTGTTCTTACTAGTGCTGCCCTTCATGGAACTCAACTTGTTGTTTAACTTGTTGGGTCCCTCTCCTTCCCTTCCTCCTTTATTACTTTGTGGCTTGGGCTCCTCTGCAATGTCTTCCTCATCTTCCTCTGTTTCAGAATAGCTGTGAAGCTCAGATCTGTCTTGTCACAAATCCTTGCCCAGAGCCACTCCTGCTCTTACACTTGGAAGACAGGTACAGAAGAGGCAGAGTGACCTCTGCTCATATTCCTAACATGGCAATTCCACTTTCCTCAGCCTTTCTGCCCACAGAGCCCACACCTGCTAGCAATGCTTACTAATGTTGATTAGCCTGACTAATGAGACTCTTGTGCACACATCTTAGAGAGACCAAACCCCAGTGGGACAAGGAAGGAAGAAATTGCCCTTTCACGTGGCTGTGTTGTTTCCTCTTGGCAGTTACCAAGAGGTTGTGGAGGGAGGGCAGTGCTTGCTCAGAGCCCAGGAGGAAGCTAGGCTGGCAGATAAACCCACTTGGGGGGTCAGGGTCTCACTTTGTGGTGAAGAATTCAAGATCTTCAGCTTTGCTGGGCCCTGATATGTTTGCAGTGTGACTGAGGGTTGGCTATTGTGCAGCTTTGCCTTACTACAGGTTTCTGGGCTGTAGCAGCAAAATCCTTGCAAAGACAGAAGCTATTTGAACTGTGGGCTGTGCTGACACAATGCAGGTGAGACACACAGTAAGGAAAGAAAAACGCTGTTTCTGGATATCCATGCCTTGGCATGTCAACAGACTGCAGATATCTGTGTGTTGTGACTAAGGTTTATGGTTATCAGAGATTTTGTGTCCCAGGAATGACCGAGATCCCATGAAATACATGAGAGATTTTTCACCATCTTTCTTTGCTGGCCTCTGGGCAACTGGTAGAAGAGGATATTTCTAATTCTCTTTATAGGATTTTAGATGCACAAGAGAAGCACAGCACATCAAAGAGGAATGAATGCTGTAATTCCCTGAAATGTCAGGGCTTTTTACAGAGCTCTTTATTGCTGTTAAGCTCTTTAGGGAATGCATTCTGTCTACCACAGAGTCAGTGGTGGTAGTATGACATGCAATGCCCATCCATCCCAATTACTATTTCAGCCTCTAGGGAATGATCCAGATCCTCAAAGACTGCTAAGTACTGGATTTAATTCAAAATCATCAGGAATTCGGCATCTAAATCTTTAAATACTCTGCATAAAGGACTGCCCTGCAAAAGCTGACTTGTGTATGCTTTACCTTGGCAGTCTCTGCATGTATTTAGTGATGCATGGAATCACTCACATTGTCCTTGGAAGTGTCCCTATCTTGTCGTGTGTGGCTGTTCTCATTAGAGAAAGGGCAGGTTGGAGTAGGAACAGGACAATTCCAATCCCTGATCAGTAAGAGGCAATCCAAGGAGACACCCTGAGCTGAGGGATGGTGTAGATCAGGGGGTGAGAGACCTTGCCCCAGTCTCCAGAAACACTGAGGGATGCTTCAGCAGCAATGGGAATTGGCAGGTGGAAGATGCCCCCCAAAACCCTGCTGTTTGGGAAAATATTTCTGATGATAGCTGAATTTTTGTTTCTGGTTTTCAGCTTTGTGCCCTGAGCACATATGGGTGATTTTAAATAGGACAGAAGTTTAGCAAGTACTGCACCCTGAGGAAAAGCAAGATGTGTAAACAGTATGGATTAAATAGAAAGCTCAAAAAGTAACAAAAAAGTAGGTTTGTTTGTGAAAAAATTGATCTTTTTCCAGTTTTCAGAGACTGTGTCCTTGATAAGGGACCAGACCCTGTTTTGGAGCTGGTATAAAATTAAGAAGAACCACTGAAAGCTCTGGATAAGGCAATAGGCATAAAAATAAAGATAATTTATCCAGTCTCAGGAGGCTTTTATGGGGAGTGAATAATACACTGACAGTAAGGAGAATTCAGACTACCACAAGTGAAGTTTACAGCAGACAGACAGAGCTTTGACTGAGATGCTGCTTAGGAACTTGAAAAAAATCTAAGCAAATCATAGAAATTTTATACTGACCTCAAATGAACAGCTGAAGTGAGAAAGATGTTAAGACATTTCTGTATATGGCAAAAATACTGTTGATAGCAAGAGAATGGGAGGTGTGAATCTGTGGGTTGTTGGAACAAAGAAGCTAAAATAAGCAATGCACAGGGCCTGAACATTTCCTCCTATTACTCTGAGTAACCTTGGCAAAACAGTGCAGTTAACAGCTCTGTATATGTGACACACGTTTTCATTACAAGCAGCTTGAGAGGCATGGAAATGTGCGGTGGGTTGGTGGGCTTGAGTTTTTGGGAGTTTGCAGGGAAGTACAGACCTCTAAGCCACAAAATTTCGTTCTCCAAGGGAGGGACTAGTAGAAAATGGTGGCAGAAATTTGAAGTGGCTGGCCTAGCTGAGAAGTTAGAGCCTGACTCATGTGTGCTGATGCATCACTTGACAAATGTTGGCTGTGAGGTGCCAGTGTCAGTGATTGACAAGAATAAAGAAACAGATGAGGCAGAAGGAAACCATGGTACAATTGGGCCCTGGGAAGTGAAACCATGAACAGGACAACAGTCTTACCTCCTGTGAGATAGTGCCATAATGCTGGTGGCCCTCATCACCACCTCCTGGAGGGAAAATTCTCTTTAAAGGAGTAGAGGTCCCAGCAGAAAGGCATTGACTCAGCTGCATTGCTTGGGAAAGAGCTCACATGCCTGGAAATGGCAATTACTGGCAATTACAGACTCCACTGTCTGGAACAGGTACTGGAACACCCAGTTCCCTGTACTGCAGTGATATTAATGGTTTAAATTTTATACCCATTGGGTTGGTCAGGGAAACAGGTTAGGTGAAACATATATGTGTTGCAAGAGACAAACTCTTGCAAACCCTGTTGCAAGAGGCAGTATGAGGCATTGTTTATGTTGTGTTCCTGTGAAATGGAGATGGCTGTACCACAGTCAGATCTCAGGAAAGCAGAGTATTCCAGGATGCTCTAGCTTGGATCAATGCCTGCTCTTCTGACACGTAACACCAGTGAGTGCTAGGAAAAGCTGATCACTAGACTTGATGAATTCATAGTAGCTTTCCAGATGGAGTGGCCATAGATGTGACTGAGGAAATGTGGAGTAATAATAAGAGTTATTGCTGTTCATGCCACAGGTTTTGAAGTTTTCCTAGGATAATTTTTTTGTTTGTTTTGCATTTGCATTGTTTCACTGATAAAATGTCATCTAAAACATTTCCCCACCATTAGGGCTAGAATTTTGCAGCATCCTTTGCCTCTTTTAGCCTTTAAGAGCCTTTAAACATGGGTCTTTAAAACATCCTAGTGAGTTTGTCCTGGGTGGATTTCAACCTAGATGCCTGAGATCCATTCTTTTTCTGTGCTTGGAAGTATTGGCTTTGAGTGACTGAGTGGATGGACTGCTGGTGGAATTAGAACAGCAAGCCCTGATGTTACAGCATGCCAGGAAGAAAAACCAAACCAGAGTAGTATAGCATCATAATCTGGTTCTGGTTTTCATCTTGGCTGTTCCTCAGGGAGACAGAGCAGAACAGCAGAGTTTGCTGGGATTCATGTTCATTTTCAGAGATTTTTGTATACTCATCTGCAATTCAGGGGATTTAGTGATCCAAATACAGAATGGAACATATCCTTAACCTCTCCCCAACACAGACAATGTGTATGAAAATATATACATTGACACGTATTTTTGCTTACAGCCAAGAGTAGACTTCACTGCTTGACTTCATCTCTTCCCTGAGAAGGTTCAGACTTTCTCAGGAACAAATAAGTAGGCACTAGTGACATGTGGGTTAGAATGCTTTCTTTCCCATTCCATCGGCATGTAAAATCTTTGTAATGGATAGCTCTGGAAACATCCTTCTTGTCCTTTATTCTTAAGCATATGCCCAAGGCACAAAAAACTTTCAGTACAAACCAGAGCTATCCTGCTTTCTAAGTCATTCTAGAAGTATTGCATTATGATGACAAACATGAAAAGAAAACCACAGTAAAGAGTTTGTTGCTAGCAAAATGTCTGTATTAAAATACAAAGAAAACTTCCCCGCTGGGAACAGTAATTAATAGACTCTCTTTTGTATGGTACTAACAGCATTGTAGGTTCCATCTCCAAACAGATCACAATGTTCTTGAGGGATAAATTCCACCACTGTCAGTCTGAACCTCAGTCTAAACCACAAAGAGTTCAATAACTACAGTATTGTGCATCCTATCAATATTCCAGCATCACTGGCTTACTGCAATGTGTCCCATCAGATGTGGGTTATATCTGGACACTGCTTGGTGATGGCAAGCTCAGAGGGCTTGCTATTGTGTTTGAAAAGGCGATGATTGCGTTGGAGCCCTTGGAGTTCTTGTTCATACCCAGGATGTCTGCATTAGTTTGCTCTGGCTCGGTTTTCCTGAAGATGTTTTTCATGGTTGACTGGAAGTTATTGGTGACAAAGCAATAGACAATGGGGTCCATGCAACTATTGAGGCTACTCAGAGTCACTGTCACGTGGTAGACGAGGAGGCTGATGTTGTGGGGCATGTCTGGGTTGATGGAGATTGCGACCTGTAACACGTGGAAAGGAGTGAAGCAGATCATGAAGATGATGAGGACGGTGATAAGGAGCTGCACAGCCCTCATTCTCCTCTCCCGACTCTGGTGCATGAGGCTGGGTTTGGACAGGGCACACATAATCCTGGTGGTGAAGAAGATGATTATGATGAGGGGGAAGAAGTACTCGCAGACCATCAGGACCAGGATCTTGGAGAGGCAGCACTCAGCAAACCTTAACGCCATGGTCAGGATGGAGAAAGTCACCACAGTGGCAAAGATCCAAATGAAGATGCAGATCCCCTTGGCACAGGTGGGGTTCCTCCATTTACGTGAGGCTTCCACCTGCACTATTGCCAGGTAGCGGTCAACACAGATGCACGTCAGGAAAAGGATGCTGCAGTACATATTGACAAAGTAGCCAAAGATGTGAACCAAGGAACAATTCTTGCAATCCCCTGCACTGTAGAACATGATGATCCGGACAGGCAAGGAAAAGCCCACCAGGAGATCAGTTACGATCAAGTTAATGGTGTAAATAACAGAGGTGGTTTTTGTCTTGGTACGGAAGCAGAAGACGTACAGTGCCAAGCTGTTCAGCACAACACCCACCAGGAAAATGATGGCATTGACTACCATCAGGACAATCCACAGGCTATAAAAATCTGTGAATAGCTGTTCGTCTGAGTGGATGAACTTGGAGAACAAGTTGATGTTGGAGTTAGGTTGCTCAGTGGAGTTGATAGAGTCAAGGGCTGGCAGTTGAGTGGAGGAGGTCGGCATGGTCACTGACTTCCAACAATCTGAAAGAAAAGAAACAGAGGTATAGTGATGAATTCCTTAGGGCTCCAAATCTTGTCACTTAAAAACATTTTAACCAAGATATTTGCACATCCTGAGTTGTAGATCCCTGTCTACCAATATGGGATTACTAATATTCACAAGGAAAATACCTGGGCTTATAATTGGTGTATTCCTGTGGTTCCAGATGCATGTTTTAGGGAAGACACACACTTCAAGTTTCTCTTCCTCTTCCTTGTACAAAAATGGTTTTAAGGCCAGAAGACTTTTGCATAACTATAACCCCAGAATTTTATTCCTAAAATATAATATCCCTTGCCTTAGGCAGGTGATCTCACTAGAGTTACATGCAGCAGTTTTCAGAAGCTGTAAGATTTCCATGAAATCAGAGAAAGGCTGAATTTTCGGAGAAAGCAGAAGCAGGTTGTGTGGCATCTTCTAGAGATCTGTGTTCACAGCAACAGCAGCCGGAAGATTTCAAACTAAGAGCGTCAGCCACTAGTCCTGCCAGGGTCTGACAGTTTAATTTGCAAATCATTCCTGACTTATACACTATTTTAAACTGATTTGTATATTAAAATGATTTTTAAAAAAAGACCCAGTATATACAGAGACTTGGCTGGTTTCAATAAAAATAAATGGTTGAAAAACGTCTGGAATATCTCAAAGTGGCTGGGCAGGGCTTTGAGGTTAAAAAAAATCAGCTTGGATCAGCAGAGAATGATGCTGAAAGACTTGATTTATGAGGGTTTGAAATCCCTGCTACCAATGAGCCAAATGCAGAAGGAGTGGGAGACAAGGAGCGGCAAACACATCTCCCAGTGCTCACAGAACTGCAGTATGCCTGGGCTGGGAAGTCTGGAATTGCTGAGGGAGTCTGGATGTCCAGCTCCAAGCATACCCCATCCTCTGTCAGCTTCTTTTTCCTCTCCTCTAATCCTTTTTGCTTATGGGGATCAGGAAGAGGGACCTGTGAGATGCTTCAAGCTGTTGGTGGCTGTATACAAAATGGAGGAGGAAGCTACTTAGGACAAAAGTGAAAAGTGGATTCTGAGGAGAGTCCCTGCTGGCCAAAAGAAAATGTTTTGCAGGGAGAATACTAACTGGGTCCAGAGAACATCACAGCAGCTCTGAGCCTGCCTCATGAGTGCCAGACTTCCTCTGCCTGCCCACCATGTCTCTGCATTTCCTGCAACACTCCTAATGTGTCTCACCAGTGTTTGGCCAATAGTCAATATTCAAGAACAAGAGTTCTCGTGGGATGATCAGACTAGTTGTGATTACTCTGCTTGGTTCATTCAAGCCAGGTGAGAGTGAAGCAGAACATTTGTTGAGAAAAAGCAGATTAGGACTGAGAATTTAGAAGACCAGGTGTAAAAATTCTTGGGGAAGTGACTTTGCCATCATGATGGATCTTGGGTTTGTTGGCCTGGAATCTGGGGATTGCTCTAGTTTCTTCTTGCCTCTCAGTCTGTGGAAGTGATTTGAAGGAAAAAGCTGGTTTTAAATGTCCTTGAGCTCAGAAGGCTATTTCCAATCAAATGGCAATTTTTTTTATTTAGGTAGCCACTGAAGCCCAAGGAGTTGAATTGTCCATTGGAATGGCTGGTGCTCAAACATAAAGCCCTCCTGATATCCCACCCAGTGCCAGAATACACTGCAGGACCGAAATACTGAAGCCTAGGGTCAGGCCACCTGTAATGCCCCAAAGAACTACTGGGCAAAGAGGAACAATGCTAATTTCTATCTCCTTTTACCTCTAGACCATCCAGAGCAGAAACCAGACATTGGAACATCATCTGTTTTGGGAATGACCAGATTACCTCACCGTGCACTGAGCTCTGGTGGCAGCCAAAGTAGCACACATGTTCATGGCATTTTGTCTGGGTCTGACTGAGCCTGCAGACTCCTGAGGGAGAGTCTTGTCTCTTTACATTTTGTGCCAAGCACACTGTCAGAGAAAACCAGGAAAAACTGGCCCCAAAATAGGCTGAAGGTAGTGGAGTTGCAAAGTCTGGCACCTAAGAAATATGCATGGGGAGAATGCTGAACCCTGGCCTGATTTCTGCTGATTTCCTAAAATTCTCACCATCTTCTCTGTTTGTTTGTTTCACTCTTTAATTACGAAAACAAACTGAAATGAACAGATGCCTGGATCTGCTCCCAGCTTTCTCTTTGCAGATGCTATCAAGAGGAGCGCTGTGGAAGCCAAGAAATAAAGAAAGACTTTGGTGCCTCTGGAGTGCAGTGTGAGCTTGTATATCTGTGTTCAGACGCATAGCTGAGCAAGGGGAGAAGACAAAATCACCCATCCCATCCTTGAGCTTGCACTAAACTGTATTAATTGCACCTGCATTTGTCTTCTCATTGTAATTCCTTGGCACTGGCTGTTTGCTATGATTTTGCATCTTGTTTGTAGCTTGCCTCCTCTGGGAGATTTTTCTTCAGTCTGAGATCCCTTATCACAAACACCTGATATTCATCTTATTTTGCCTTTCTTGTCTCAATGAAATCAGCAATTTCAAACACATTCAAATGTTCCTCATCCTCACAATGCTTTTGAGGGATGTAGAGCATGTTACAGACAAATAGAAAATTAAAATAATCAGCATATACAATGTTCTGGCTTACCATAGTCACCTTTTCCACTAAGCCCCATGTGCAAGGAAATAAACTCCAGATATTGTAAACTGCTGAAAAACAACAGGTAACATTGTGTTTGCCAAATTGAATATGCAAAGAAGTGCTGCATTAGAGCTTTCTCAGTCTGTTGCTGCCCTATCTGAACTCAAAATCCAAACAACTACATGAGAGAAGTCCTGGCAAATTCAATTAATCCTGAAGATTTCCTCCCTGACAGTCTGTGGAAAAGCTGCCTCTTGGGCTGTGGTGGGAAAAATCTTCCTCTAATCAAATTGTTACTGATGGATGTTTGGGTGAATGGCCTCTTCCTTTCTTTGTGGGACTGCTCTCATCTCATGGCTCACAAGCAGAAAGGACGGAGAACTGGACTAGCAATGCAACAGAATTTGTCTTCGTGCTTTTAATGAGATGGAGCTGGACCAAACCCCCAGTTTACAGCTGCTAAGGATTTTTCCATTGTGGGACTCCAAGCCGGTGAGAAGGGTACACTGCCCCATTTTGCAGCACAGAAAGGCAACCTGACCTTGTGTCTGAGCAAAGCTAAACATTTCCAAAGATTTTGAATTCTTCCTCTCTCCGAGTCCAAATATTATCTCAACCAGTTCTCTTTCTCTACCATCAGACATACTCATGCAGGTGTTAAAGTGAGTCTATTCAGCTACCCATCACCATGACGTGATGGTATATGGAAGTCAGTGAGGGGCATAGTTAAATTAAAGAGAAGCTCTGCAGCCTCTGCAAACCTTTATTCTGCTGTGTTTTGCACTATTTATTACTTGTGGCTATGGCATGAGCTCATGCAGAACTGCAAGAACCACCTTTACTTACAGAGCAAATAAACTTCGGGTTAACCCCCTTCCTAATATCTTCAAAGAGCTTGGAGCTTAGCCTACTTCATACCTAACTGAGCTCTCAGCCCCCCAGATTTCCAAGCAATCCCTGTTTCTTGGAGCTGGCAGTCTGCAAAGCCCAGGATGGGTAAACACACATCCTTCTGAGTGCTGTCTGACCGTGCCAGTTGGTCTATGCTGTTATATTATACCTCTCAGGCTGGATTTTGTCTGTCTGGATGGGAGACTGTGGGTAGAATTTCCTTAAAAGTACAGCAGGCATCTGGATAGAAATGGGATAAAGGGAGGGACAGAGAATGGAAGTTGACCTGCTTTCCCTTGTTCTGATAAAGGTCCCTGCTCAGCACTGGGAGAGGGGAACCTGCTCTGAAAGACTTTCCCATTGTTGTGTGACGCAATCAGTTCCATCATTCTTGGGCCAAATAGGAAACAGATGGTCACTGAAAACAGGCCCTGTGGATTCTTCCCTCTCTCACTCACTGCTTGGCATCACACTTGTTAACTTAGCATGGGCAGCTCAGTGCTATGTCTGCTCCAGGAAGAGATCCCTGATCATCCTGTATTCCACTGCACCGAGCTGTGTGCTTGGTGACAGCCTTTAGCCTCACCCTCACCTTGCTGAAATCAGTGGGTTTCACTTCCTTAGCCCAGGGGACTTTTGTATCTGGCTCAGCAATTCAAGTAATGGGATACAAAAGAAAAGGCAGGTCAGACAACTGAGCTTTGTCCTAACTGCATTCCAAAAGGAATATTTATTGGTGTGCAGAAGGGATCTCTGTGTGCAGACCCAGAGAACACCAGAGCCACACACTGGGATTGGAAAGCTGAAAAGGATGTTAACAAGCACGAGTGTAATTTAGTATAAACAGCTTCAGATTTTCTCATCTCCCTGTCCTGAACTGGAACATCTGATATGGCAACCTGGCTCCTCTATCATCCTCTCTGTTCCACTCACCCTGTCCTGCCTGCCGGTGTTATTCTGCTGCCTGGGGTGGCAACAGTGCGTGTTTAGCTTTGCAGCCTTCCCGTGTTTAAAGTTCCCTGGGTGATTTATCATCATATTTATAAATGAAGGGTTAAACTCACTCTCAATTTAAATTGTATGATTCTCCTTCTGGCAAGCTCTCACTCAACTCTGGCTCAAACTGGCCAAATATGGTGTTTTTGTGCATGTCGACCTTGCCCTATACATGGTAGGGCTTGTTCTGTGTGTCTCTTGCTCAGCCTGGGGAGGGTGGGTTTGCTGACAGGGGGAACAGAGAGAGAAAGAGAGAGAAAGGGAGTGAATCCAGCTGCTGAAAGGAAAAACTGGTGCCCATCTGGCCCTTGAGGAGGGAGATAGTTGTGGGGGAGACAGATTCTACTCTGAGGCAGCAATGGGGCTAGGTAAGATCCCATTCTCAGGGCAGGTAAGATCCCATTTTTGTGGGCATCAGATCTCTGCTCTCAATTGATTCCTGGGCATTGAGGTCTCCTTTAAACCTTCAAGTCTGAGGGTGGCTGGAACAAGTGTGTGAAACATTCACCTTCTGGAGAATTGCAGTAGGAAATAGCCAAATCCAGAGCAGAGCTGGATTATTCCTTTCCCTCCAATGCTGTGGACATAAAAGGGGCTTTGGAGACACAAAACACATAGTTTTATGAGTGCTAGATTAAATGACACCTGATTTCTTGCAGTCTCATGTCTCACAGTGGCTTGCAGGGCTGAGGGAATGCTTTGCCCTGCTTGAGATGCTTATTATAACTTTTTCCCATGTGGACACTTGGCTGCCTTAATGAGCACTCACATTCCAGATCTTCCCTTGGCTCTGACACTTGTTTGAGTTTCTCCTTTCTTTGCTGCCTAATTTCCTGAAAATTGAGGTGATCTTTCCCTTCTGCCAAATTCTAGTTGAAATTAGGCAGCAGATTGAAAAACATTAGGAGGATGGAGGAAATCAGAGCTGACAACCACACAAACAGGCACTGAGAGTGATCCTTGTTTCCTCTAATGGGAACCTGCAATGCATTTGTTAACACTCTCCACCACACATCCTTTCATTTAGATCTTGTTCTCTGCAAATTCACAATTGCTTTGGCATTGAAACACAGCAAACAGGGCTGGATGCTTTCTGTGAAAAAAGGAGTATTGCCTGCTTCTTGTTGTTTTCCTGAAGAGAAATAATTTATGCCAAACCATGGGAGAAACCAGCCTGACTGGTACAGATGATAGCTAATCACTGTGTGTTGGCACTATTCAGCCATGGCCTGCTTGCCCATGTGTCATGAAGAGTGTGATGGCCAGCAGTTCCTACTTGGTCTGGCGGTTTGAATGGTCATGTGCTGAATTACAGCTTTGGTCTGGAATCACAGAATCATAGAATATCCTGAGTTGGAGAGGACCCAGAAAGATCATAGGGGCCACTCCTATGATCATCACTCCTGCCACTGCCACTGGACCATCCCCAGGAGTCACACCATGTGCCCTAGAGTTGTCCAAATGCTCCTTGAGCTTTATCAGGCTTGGTGCTGTGACCACTTCCCTGGGGAGCCTGTTCCAGTGCCCAACCACCCTCTGGGTGAAAACCTTTTCCTAATATTCAATCTAAGCCCACCTGGACACCACTTCAGGCCATTAGTTTGCGTCACCACCGAGAAGAGATCCGTGCCTGCCCCTTCTCTCACAAAGAAGTTGTAACTTCAATCAGGTTTCCTCTCAGTCTCCTGCAGGCGGAACTGGTCACCAAGTGACCTCACCTGCTCCTCATACAGCTTCCTCTCAAGGCCGAGAGAGATTAAACCCCCACACTGACTTGTGAATCTGTAATGTTGGCCATGAGAATCGGATTTCCCGTCTGGCAAGAGGGGAAACTTGTATGTCTCGTCTCAGGCATAGGGGTAATCCTTCATGACCTGTAAGCAATCACAGGCTGAGGATGTGTGGAGGCTGATGCAATGCTGGTTGTTGGGCTGGTGTTGCTGATGTGTTGTTGAGCTGTTTCCTGCCTGAGATTCCCAGTTTGCCTCTGTGTGCTCCTTCATCTCCAAGGCCCTGCTGTGGCTGAACAATGGATGTTGCTCTGTGCTGTGATCTGAGCTCCACCTACCACACCGAGTTCAACGCTGTGTGTACACATGGGTGGATCCTGTGCTTCCCATGGGCCCAAGGCCAAAATCACGTCCTTTGAAGGTGAGGAACCTCATCTTCAAAGCATCCCTAACTCATTTTGGGACAAAAAATAGTCTGTGGGTGCCCAAGCAATGATTTAGTCCAGCAGGTCACCCTGGGCCATGAGGGATCACTGCCAGTTAGACAAGGGAGAGCACAACTCTCCAAAGTGCATTCCTCTTCTCCACAGAGCAAAGTGACCCAGATGGGACTGATTCCACTTGGCTTGGACCAAATGCCAACTCTCTGCATCCAGGCTTGAACCTGCTGCTTACAACCAGGTGACAGATCACAGTCCTGGACACCCCAGAGACAATCTGTTTAAAAATTGGAAAGGTCTGCATGGTTTTTCCCTCAGCCCTTGTCCTGAGCATGCATGAAAAGAACTGAAATGAAGCTCCCAGATATACAGAGGAGGAAATTCACATACTGGCAGATTTCTTATGAATTTATACCTCCCCTATGGCCATTTGCAGCAGCAATGCCTCAGCCTTTGAAAGAAAGAGAAATGTGCAAGAAAAAAGAGAAGTGGGATTGTACACTTTGCCTCTCCAGATCTACAAATATCCACCAGCAGTGGTGGGCACCTAGAGGTCCCCAGCACATTTCTGATGAGGCTTGCTAGTACTGATCACCTATAATAAAGGTAATAATAAAGGGGGTTTGCCTCCTTTTGCTTGTTTTTACCACACCTGAAACACTTGGATGTCTATGAGGCCTTATCAATACCACTATCTTTCATGTCCCTTTTTTCTGTGTTATCAGATCTTGGCCTTGGAGTAGAAATGCTAAATGTCTTGGTGAATGCTTTATCAATCATGCTTCTAGCATTTAAAAGACCAATATCTCATATCCTGTCAGGGCTCGTACCAAGTGCCATCTGTCACAAGGGAGCATGGAGGGACATCTCTGCAGTAGGTGCTGTGTGTTTCCAGCTCTGTTACTTTCAGAGAAATCAGAGCATGACTTCCTGAGTGTGCCCCTCTCTGTCCCTTGTGGACCATTATATGTGAGGGGAAAACATATTTTTGGCTGATTTTTTTTTCCAGTATGATTAACTTTCTTAAAAAAAAAAATCTTACATCTTAAACAAAACATATAGATTTGGACTCTTATGGGTCCAGCCAGTAAAGATGGATTTGAGCCTGTCTTCTTGGGAGGTTGTAACAGTAAAAGAAAAATGTGTTTGATTTTATAGGGATTACAGTAATCCATCGAGCGTTTCCAGGGTGCCTGAGACAAAGTGCTAGAAATGTCAGTTTGGAATAACAGCTATTGTGGCTGTGTGCAAGGAGAACCGTGCAGTGAAAATTACCATATAGGCACATGCAGGAACTTCACAGGCAAGTGCAAAAACAGTATCTGGCGTGTGTACTGCTGCTTGCTTTGGAGAAGGAAATTTTTAATTGCAAATTTAGCACACTTTGAGCACTTTCTCCTCTTTCTGCCTTCAGCTGCCTGCTTGCTCTGTCCTTTGGCAAGAAGGGCAGTAAAAGAAGAACAACAGCAGAGTTCTATTGTTGGCGAAATACCTGGGCTTCTGCACAGCCAGGGAATGCAGAACTAGTGAAACAATGCTCACACGCCAGGGAGCACAGGGCACCAGTGCAGGTAGGGATGCAGGGGTGATGCAGAGGGGTCAGGTGTACCAGCTCTGCCTCTCAGCACTCACTCCAAGCTGTCTTGGCTGCAGGAAGAAACTGAGGCACAGAGCCATGTGTGGTCTTGGCCCGGGGAATGCAGAGAGATAGGAGACCCAGTTAGGGAGTAGATGTCCTCTTTTTGAGGCGTCCCAGGATGGACAACCATGTCTTAACCCTTTGGAAGGCCGGTTTCTGTAGTTTCCTTAGCAAGACACATGACAGTGCTCTGCAGACCCCACAGTGCCTTCAGGGTTACGCAGATTTTGAATTCACAGGGTTAAATTAGAAAAACTTTGTGCTGTCAGTGAATGTGTTGCTGTGAAAACAGGGAGCATTTCTGAAAGGGTCTGCTTTCTCCTTCTACTGAGCCAACAAGTGGGTTTAGAAAGGGAAGACAGCATCTTTCCTAGAGCTGAGCTTGCACCCTGCTGGCGAGCCAGACAGGTAAAACACCCCCACTTGCAGCTGACTCCATTCCAGGTAGTGCATCATCTCTTCTCGCTTCCAAAACCTTCCTGAATGCATTCTCGCTTCCAAAACCTTCCTGAATGCATTTCACCAAAATTTAATTATGCCTGGGAGTACACATGTACAAACGACATCACTCCCCTCTTCACAAGAGCTGTCACAGTACTTTTCAAGAAGGGAAAGCCTGCAAGTCTGCACACTTCCCATAACCCTCCATCTCCTTGAAGAGCAACGAAATGTCCTTATAGTGCTCCACATCCCAAGAGCAAAGAAAGTCACAAGGGAGAAGCTCCTTGCAGCCTCTGCTAGCTGCTGGCACAGCCTGGCTTTTCAGGTCAGGCACTTCACAAGGGATTTCCACACCTGGTGCATGGGCAGATCCAGAGACTTCCTGAGCTGCTCATCCACGTGTTCAGTGCAGGACCCTTTCCTCTCCCACCCCATCCAGGGCTCTGTGGTGCCATAGCCAGGACTTGGAGTCCTATATCCAGCAAATCTTTCCTGGCCCCCTCTTGTCTCCAATCCCATGCCCCCCTCTTTGTCTCTGACCAATATCCCAAAGCATTCCCTGCAATGGTCCCTGCAGAGTATTCCTGCATGATGGACTGACTTACCTCTGTCCCGATCTCCCTTCTATGTTAGCGAAGCTGCCGGTAAGAAAGTTTCCTTGTGGACCTGACTGCTATCAGCCCAGGAAAGAGACATCTGTTCCTACAAGCAGAACAACTGGAGTGACTACAGAATATGAAGAAATGCCTAATCTCTCTCTTGCGTTCTCTCTCTCTCCCCCCCCCGCCTCTTCTAAATATAGCCTTGCAACTAATGGGAAAAAATATACACTACCAAAAAAAAAAAATATTTCCACTTGTCTGTAGTGTTCAGAATTTCTCCCCAAACATCTGGCTCCTTGCCCTAAGTCTCTCTGAAATTTATGAAGTGCTGTAAACGCTGAAGAGGGCTCCAGCCGTACTCACGGTGCTAATGCCTGAACTTCTCTAGTAAACTAAAATTGATGTTGCGACCCCCAGGTCAATTTCCCTGTGTCTCTGTGGGAACAAAATCTCCTTGCTGGGAACTTGCCAGATCAGGGCTACTGCAATGTCACCACCACATGTGACATGAGGAAAAGACCCCTCTTTTCATCTTCCTGATGTGAATTTGGATTAGAGAGAAGCATCCCTGGCAGCTGTAGGAAGGTGCTGAACCAAATGCCACAAAGCCTGTGATATACTTTGAATCAACCCAGCTGTCCAGACCCTGAGAAAACCCCTGGCACAGGGAATCAAAGGATGACCCTGCACACTTTGTTAGTGCTGCCTGCAGTCATTTGGGAGAAGAGATAATGAGATCTGTCCAGGGGGCCCTCCAACATGTTCCTCCATCCTCATACAGCCCTTCCCTACTGGTGGTAGAGTCACTGTGGGTGTCAGGTCTCTCTTAGAGTGGGGATTTAAGTATCTCTACACCCTTGGCTACATGAGAAGAAACTGACATTGGAAAAAGCATAATGAATTATCCCATTATTCAGATGAGTTCAAATCACATAGCCAAAGAGAAGCTTTCAAGACATCTCTGCTGATTGATGCCCTAAGGACTCAAAATCCCCCAAGTTCCATCTCAAGTCCCACTTCTTGCTCTAAACTGGGTACCAAAACCCAATCTTTTTTGGGGTTTGCAGAGATGTTCTCCCTAGGAACTTTTCAGTAGCTTTAGAGATTTATTTTGGGAGAAAAGGCAGAAAAAATGTGAGAGCTTACATCAAATTTAGTTGTTTAGAAATACGGAGAGGATGGACGCTGGATTTTAGTATCAGCCCTGGCCTGCATCACACTTTAGATAAAGACAACACTGGTGCCAATGCAATAAACACGCGGGATATGGCCTGTCACAACATGACAGGATCAACTGAGAGGCATTGAATTCCAGGTCAAGAGGTCAAATCCATAAATAGAGGAGAGGTAAACTCCACACATGCATGTCTCACTGGAGCACAAACAGTAGCTATGGTTATTAGAGAAGGTTGACCTCATTTTCTGGAATTACTTTTTCACCCTTGGATCTTTCCCAGGAAGACTGAGCTGATCCTTTTTGTCTGGTTATTTTATTGATTTTCTATTTTGAGTTTCCTCACATTGAGGAGCAGATTGTTCCTCTGTTTCAGGAACATCCTTCTTGGTTGTATGAGCCCCTTAATCCAGGCATCCAGCCTTCCACAACTGCTCTCTATCTCAGGCATATGACTGAACTTTCATTTGTTTCTCACTTCCTTATGCTTGAGAGGCAAGTGTGGTAGGAAAGTCTTCATGAGCACCACTGTTTGGGTGATTATTGTGCCTTCAGTTCCCTCCATCCTGGAAGTTCAACAGGGGTAAGAACAAAGAGAAGAAACCAACCCATGGTCTAATGTTGGGCAGGGTGGGTGAAGATGGACCCTACTGAGGCTCTGGCACAGGTTGCCTGGAGAAGCTGTGGCTGCCCCATCCCTGGAAGGGTTCAAGGCCAGTCTGGATAGGACCTGGAGCAACCTGGTCTAGTGGAAAGTGTCCCTGCCATGGCAGGGGCTTGGAGCTAGATGGTCTTTAATGTCTCTTCCAACCCAGATCATTATAGACTTCTACAACTATCAATCTCAGTGCCTATGGTGGCAAATGCAAATTTTTATATTTAGGGAATCACTCTCTGGAGTTAGAATTGTGAGACTGTAAGAAAGAAAATACTTCTCTCCAGGATGAGCTGTTGGTACCTGCACTCTATCCACCTTCTCTGGGACTGTCTGGTCTTTCCTGTGTGAGGACTGGTTTGGTTTTATGCTTCCACATGATACATGAGAGCTGTGTTCCCATCCCTGTGCATGGGATAATCAGTGCCCTGCACTCCCCCACTATCCCAGCCTCTCCCTCCTAGCTGGATTTAGAGCTAGGCTTTGAGTGGCAACAGCTGCAAAGTTTCAAGTTGTGCCTGAGATAGCGCAGAACATGCCATATTGGGAAGCAGATGCTGCTGTTAAGGTGGAGAAGGCGCATCCGGGCTTTGGGCCATGCTTTGTCCCAGACCCGGTTCCCACACTCAACCTCAGGAGGAGTTGCAACCATAGCTGATAAATGAAGAGCTTCTATCATCTCTTGATTTTCAGTCATTTCTTACCCTCCCAGAGGGAGCAAAAGAGGCAGAAAAAAAAATAGTAAAGCTTTAGTAAGTGGAAAATTTTCAAGCTTGTTCATTGAATATACAACAGTATTAAATATTGGAGTGAGATTGTAGATGGAAGAAGGTATTGGCTCAGTCAAAATCATCATGTAGAAGGACTAATAATTATGACAGGGAAGGATGCTACTAGCCCATGGTAATTCCTAGCAATCCCTTAACCTTGCCATGTAGAATAGGGTTCTGGTTAATAGTCTTCTGTGGCACAGTGCAGAAAAGCAGGAGGCCAGACAGCTCTTGAGGAAGCTGGAGAGAAAGCTGATACCACACATCCTTCTGGGGAGGTGTGTCCTGTTTTTGCCAGGAGAAGGGTATACTCTTCCAGTCCTATTCAAAAAGGGGAATTGAGCATCCTTTGATCCCCTGCTGTGGGAGAAGAGATTAAGATTGGGCACTGCATAATGAGCTTTAACAGATGGGCTGTTAAAAAGTTAAAGCCCTGAGATGGGCTCAAGGCACGTGGCCAGATCAGTTTTCAAGGTGTCTCTGTTGACCAGCTCTGCAAGGACCCAAATCCAGTGTCCAAACATACCTGGGTATTTTTAGGAAGCTGAATGTAGGCTCTGTTACACTGAACAGACCCTCACAAATGACTTATATTCTTCAGCAGTGGAGGAGAATTCTTACCCAAGAAGATGTTGGATATTGACAAAACAGAGTTCAGAAAACTGAGGTCCATACCCAAGGTCATGGCTGTATGGAGGTCACCAAAGAGTGGGATCCTCACTACATGGAAGACACTGAAGGGTGGGATCTTCACTGTCTTGTCTGGAAAACCTCTTTTTAAGAGAGGCAATAATGTGAGCTTGCCAGGTGAGTAAACCTTTACCATGGCAGATAAATTTAATGACATTCAGGAGAGTTTACATCCATTTTACCCTCTCCAATTATTCTTCCTTCGGGTAAATCTACCGTAGAAGATCCTCAGAGTTTAAAAAGTGCTGGAAAACATTAGTGTATGTCTCAATGATATGCTCTGCCCATGAGCCATAAAATCTTGATTGCCTGTGGTCTCCAAGGCTATTATGGGATGCTGTGAATCAGAACTGACCCAGAGAACCATGTAGGTTCTCACATGTGGACCAGGGGCAGAGAAATTTCTGCACTGGACCACCCTCCAGGAGACACCTTTGATTTAGGGGAAAATATGTGGGCAACAGGGCTCTCCCCAAATATGTAGGAACTTTCCACCTAGGTCAGGTGTTCTTCAACCCCACCACACTTCCTTGTCATAAAGAAGTGACATGTATTCCCTTGGAGAGCAGTGTGGGAACACTCCTCTTTGGTGACTCCTGAGCTGGTATTTTGTGGAAGTGGGCAGATCCAGGGTTTTTCTGGTGCTTTTGATAGAACCCAAGGGAAGTCCAGTTGAAAGAACCTTGAAGATTGAGGCTGGCTGTCTCCAGCCTGGCTTTCAGCTTGTGGCCCTTGCTCATTTGGAGCCAAAGACAGCAACATGTGGCTTCATCTGCTGGGCTATTGAGAGGTCATTCTTCACTGTTCTTTTGGTGATCCAGGTGTGCCATGCTGGGACATCTGGGAGATCCTGGGACTGCTTTGGCATCTGAACCCTGAGACATTCATGCTGGTTATGTTTCAGGTGTAGCTGGAAGGATTGGAGGAAAAGATCAACGCTCTCTCTATTAATTCTTAGAATTTGTTTTAAGGGATGACTTTCGTTCCTTCCCTGCAATGCTGGGATAGAAATATCAAATAGACAAAGAAATTTCAACTACTTATCTCTGGAGAAGGAGGGCTAGGATTGCTCCCCAAGTGATATTCAGTACCCCCAGGGCATTTTACCTGTCAGCATGGGCAACAGAGACTGTGGGTAGCCACAAAAGATGGTCAAGCTGTCTCTTTTGATGGCATCTCAGCAGGGTCTAGAGGCTGCGGTACCTACCTGATATCAGCAGCTCTGCAGGGCACAGTCTGTGTCCTCTGCCAACTGCTCAGGATCACAGGCACTTCCCAACACTCACTGAGCTGTCACTTGCTGTCCTCAGAGGACTGCAAGGGCTGGAGGCCATCACAATTTTGTATCCTTGCCTCTGAACTGACTCCCCATGTGTTTGTTCAAGGAGGGAGATCAGACTCTCACCATATGAGGCTTCTGCTGATGGAATCCAGCTGTGATTCATCTGTTTGATGAGGGACAGGGAAAGACAAGTGATGCCCTAAAATAATGGTCATGGCTCCTGTTGGGTGAGTCAGGCATGGGGGAGGAAGCAGGAGCTAGTTTCCTGCCTGCCTGCTGCATATTTGGGAGTTGGCTTTGCTGACCACTGGTTTCCCCTCCATTTTTCTCCCTAGACTGTGGCATTTTTGCTGATGTTGAGCAAAAGAAAATTTGTTGTTGAGCTGAAAGAAAAATTAAGGTGTCTGCAGTGCACAAAGAGTGCTTGGTCCTGCCTATCTCCAGTTCTTGCATGACAAGGGGTATGAAGTCCCTCACCTGTTATAAATGCACCCTGTGAGGGTGAGCCAGGATCCCTCTCTCCATCCCAATCTGCCCAGTTTACCTTAGGTCTCATAGATGTGAGGGTTCTGACGAGGCTCCTCAGTTCAAGGCACCAGCAAAGTGAGCTACCAAGAGTCTTTGGCCACTCAACAAATGTCATGTCTCAGCTTCCCCTACTGATCCAAACCTCACTGGGATCCTTTGCAGGGTCCCACTGTGACCTTTCTGGCCCCCAATCCAGGTCCAGCCAGTCACCTCTTGTACTTTTTCTTTTTTCCTATTTTTTTTAAAGATTCAGAAGCTAATTGCCAAGAACTCAATGTCCAGTGTCATAACCTCACTGCAGAACTCCCCCTATTTGCAGCAAAGTATTTCCTGTTGGTTTTGTTTGTCACTGGGCACACAGGAATACTGGTGCTTGAAGGGGAAAGCTGCATAAGCTTTGGACTTTGGCATTACTTGGGCACATTGCCCTGAGAGGTCAGTGCTGGGTGGAGTGGCTCTTGCCCAGCTCTGGTTTGAAGGCTGCAGAGCAGGAATTGGTAGGATTGTTGGTCCTGGATTGTTGAAGATCCCCCAGAGAGCTCTCAGCACTCTGCTCCTGTGTTTGTGGCAGTGGGAAGCGCTGTGTGGCAGGGCTGAGCCAGAAAACCTTGAACTCAAGATGTGCTGTGCCCTGCAAGTATGGAGAGGCCAGAGGAGAATTTGAAAATCCATGGCAAGGAAATGGTGGGAAGCTTTGAGACCCAGTCTGGTATCTCCACCTGCTCTGATTTAGCAGTGACCACAAACTTGGAAAGGAGCAGCAGGAGGCTCCCAGGGCCATCTGTTCAACTTTTGGGGTTTTTTGCTATGTGAATAACCTAGCCCAGGAGGAAGGACACCTGCAACTTGGAAAATCTGATACTTTGACCCACAAACCTAAAAAGGGGTTTAGAGAAAGACATCCTCTCCCTGCTTGCTCCCTGCAAACATGTTAATCCTCCTCTCCCATTCCCTTTGTTTGCCTGGTTTGGAGAGATTTCGAAGGGCTCAGGGCAGGGCTGTCTTTTGTTAGATGTGCACAGAGCTCAGCAATGCTCTGATCTGGAACAGGGCAGCATAAATCTGGGGGATTATCATAGGAAATGCCACAGTGATGAAAAGCCCTATAGGAACGGGAAGAAAAGAAAGGGCCCCATTTGGGAAGAAAAAAACCCCAACAACCACCCTGCTGCTTGCTTACAAGTGATTCCTAAAACTGTTGCCTCTGGAAGAAGCTGGTACATTTGCTGATTTTATTTTCTTGTTTTTCTCCTTTTATTTTGGAAGGGGTGTGTTCCTTTGTGTTCTCAGCTGTTTAGAATTACAGATCCTGTCCTTGCAGCAAGTTCTGTGTGAGGGGCCTCACTGGAGACAAAAAACAAAAAAACTCACATTTTCTGGGGAGATGCTTCAGTTTCCTTATGGTTGAAACCATCCCTCTAAGCACAATGTGCAGAAGTGCTCTGGGAAAATTTCAGGAAGGGAAGGAGGGAATCACATGTGTGATTTACTGGAAACTGCAATGCTAAAACAATCAGTTTTCTCCTAAAAACAAACGGAACAGGGTGCTGGGCAGCAGAATCCAGCTGGTACTTGAGGTGGTGGTATGTTTTGCCATGGGGTCATGGACCCTTTTGTCTCCCACTTGGAGCAGAGAAAACCTGCTGAGACCTGAGCCAGGTGGAAACATGACAGTTCAGAAATCCAAGGGGATATTTTCTCTGTCTGGGATGTTATTATAGATAGCACCAGATTGTCCCTGCTGGTGAGGTCTTCAACTCACTGAGGTGTGGGCAGTGGATGGCATGATGGAGGGAAGACCAAGGCCCTACTCCAGTTTGTGTTTAAGATCTCAAAGCACATTTTTTATCAGGTGCAAAAGCTCAACCTGTCACTGCTGAATCATTCCTTTCCATAACTTCATCTTAGTACTGAAAGCTTCAATCTTTGTTATGTTGGGAGTACCTCAAGGTGCTGTTTGATGTGCCTTTCATGTCACCTGGAGGGATTAATTTCTACAAAAGCATTCTTACATGTAATAAATAGTGTTAAATTGACTAATGAAAGGGAGATGTGTTTCTGCCTTGGAAAACATCCAAACCAAACCAATTGGAATGACCTGAGGGCCAGCAAACATGACCCATCAGGGCAGACCAGCAGAACTGGGCTTGTTTAATCTACAGAAGAGACAACAGAAGGCAAATTGATAACAGCTGGAGATGTCTGTGGCAGCTTCCCTGGGAATGGTGCAAGGTGGGTTTGTCTCACATGGTTTAGTTCATTAACACCAGTCTGGACCAGATGACCAGCCCAGTTTATGATTGTATCAGCATAGAGGCTTCATTTGGGTGAGAGGAGTCCTATTGCTTGTGTCTCCTAGGGCAGGATGTGCAATCAGCATCCCTGTCCTGTGTAATTCAGACTCAGAGCCACAGCAGTAGCCAGAGGTTCCCCCCATGGTGCTGGAGCCACAGGTTAATCCCATGGCTGTAACACAACCTCAGATTGCACCTTCTTTTGGGCAAATTCTGCTGGCTTCTTTAAAACAAATATCCAGCTTGCTGTGACTGCTAAACTGGGCTCTGCTTCTTTGGGTGTCTTTCCATTTTCCAAGAAAAATAAACTGCAGGCTCTGTATTTTTAGATATGCTATCTGATCAGAGCTAGTCATATATCAGTCCCAATACTGTGAGGGAAGATGTTGAGCTCCACTGCTGGACTCCCTTGGGAAAGAACTAGTGGCTTGAGCCATTCTGGGTGTATTAATAAATCAGAGTGTTTAAAATAATCTTACACTTCCTTAGGTAAGCTGCTCACAAAGAATAATACAGTTGGGAATTGCTAATGCCAGCGTCTTAGCAGTTCTGATTCTCTGGGTGAACTTGATACTGTTGGGAGTGAGAGAGGAACAGCCCTGGTATGAGACAGATCTAAACTAGGCAGGGGACAGAGGCAGCACGACTCCTCTTCCTTTCCCTCTCCTGCCAGTGACTCTGATTCCTGACGTCTGCCCCTTGCTATTTCAGTCCTGGGTATCCTCCGAGGCGGCTGCTGGTCGGAGTGAGCTTTATGATGGCCCCTTCAAAAAGCATCTGAGCAACCTGCTTTGCACAATAGTGCACAAATGTGGAGTAATTAGTGTATTTTAAACCTCTTGCTGGTTTGCCTCAGCCTCCACAAGTCTGTGTCTCTAACATCACTGCAGCCTGCAGACAATTTTCTGTGTGTTTGATCAAAGCAGCGGGAAGCCTCAAAGTCAGTGTGTGAAAAATGCCTGGTTCCTGAAAGTGCATTTGTTGTGCTACTTTATCACTCTAACAACAATCAATTTATCCACATAATTGGTAGCTGGAGACAGCATAACACAGCTTGGCAGGCTGGATTTTTCTCAGAGATCTATTGCTTGGCATATTCAACCCAGGCAAAAGGAGCCAGCCTGGCTGCCGGGGAACTGCAGCTCTGTGAGTGCCAAGCAGGTGAAACCCAGCATGACAACTCAGCTTTCTCTCTCCATCCTGCCAGAAAAAGACTTTGGGGATAAAGGTGAAATTGCACCTGGCTGAATGTCTCGCTTAAAGTCCCTTCCAATCTGAGCTGCTCTATAATTCTATACCTTTTGAACACAGAGATATTGATAGAACAAAGGGGAATGGTTCTAAACTGGAAGAGATTTAGATTAGATATGAGGAAGAAATTCACTGTGAAGGTGAGGAGAGTCTGGACCATCTCCCTGGAAGTGTTGAAGGCCAGGTTGGACAGGGCTTGGAGCAGCCTGGGATAGTGGGAGGTGTCCCTGTCATGGCAACAGGGTTGGAAGTAAATGGTCATTAAGGTTCCTCCCAACCCAGATTATTCTGTGTTTTTGTGATCCTGATAAGCCTAATAATGCATTAACCTTTCTGTTGAGATGGGTGCAGGAAAAGGTTTTCTCTGCCTATTCACTTTCCTCTTCTCTGGATCAGCTGCTGGAGCATGGTCAGACCAGCGAGAGAGTGACCATACATCCCACTAGGAGGAGAGGCTAGGTGCTAGTGGCTCTGTGTGGTGTGGTGACCTCCAGCAATCTCCTGTCCTCTGCACTTGTGTGCTAGAAACCTCCTCCATGTCATGCAAGAAGATGGTTTTCCTCCTGTGTCTGTCTCAGTGCCCTGTCCCTGCTGTGCCCAGGTACTCACTTTACTGCATCCATTTGAGTTATCACTCTGAGAAGACCCTGGTGGGTTTAAATGCCTGTGCTGCTCTTTGTGTGAGTCAGTGTGCTCAGTGCTCAGTGCCATTTCACTTTGCTAATGCCTACCTGCAGCAAACAACCTACTCTGATGTAGGTCTTTGCAGTTATTGGGAGCTCTGAATGAAACAAAATTTTGGCAAGCCTCCACAGGCATCCCTGCCCTCATCCAGGAGGCCAAAGATTACTTGTGATAGCCTCACAATAGGGCAGCCCCCAAAAGTGGCCCAAATCCATCTCTCCAGGTGTGCCACAGACAGGGTGACAAATTCAGAACATTCAAAAATGGGAAGCTATCTGCTGGACCACCACACTGAAAACCATACCCTACATTTTTATCTTTAGGGGCATTTCCCAGAGCCTCATCTTTTTGGCAGATATTTGTAGAGAAGGTGGCTGGAGCCATGAAGAGGAAGGGACATTTGACAGTAAATCTTTTTTACATCAATGTGGAAGAAGCCATCCTTTCTGTTTTGTGATAATGGCTGTAGTGGTGCTTTTCAGGCTGTGATAGATGACATGTACATCTTTTATGGATTATGTGTAAGAGGTAATAAAGAATTCAGTTCTTCTGTGTCTATACACTAATGGTGTATCGATCCCAGTAAATATCATGCTGAGACTGAAGAGCAGCATCCCTGGTTAGTGTCATCCTGCTGGGTGACATCATTTCTTTGGCTGTCACAGCCAACTCAGCCTAATCCTATCTGACCCCCACAGCTTTACTGATTCGTTGCTCTGGCTCTGGGCTTCACTTTTCTATTCCCCTGATTCATCCTTCACCTCAGCACAACTACTTCTGTCTCTGGACTTTGTCATGCTCAGCTGGACTCTGCTGTGCCTCTCTGGGATTTACTGGATGGGAAGTGTTTCCCTGCAAAGCCATCAGTAGGATTTGCTCAGTTATTTGTGATCTGCAAAAAAATGTACAGCTAAAAGAAACAAATTAAAATGCAAGGAGGAAAAATGGATGAAAGGCAAAAGAGAGCAGGAAGAGTCCTTACAGCCTTTACAGATGAGCTGGCTGAGAAGTAGCAGACATTCCTCAGAAGGGACTGTGGATTTTACCATAGATGTCATGGGATGATCACTAGCATGTACCTTTATGTAATAAGTAATCTCACCTCCTCCTAAACCTGGTCACTGGACATTTATAGAAACCTGCTATAACAGTGAGGGTGGAAAGGGAAATCACAGAATCATCGAACCACAGCATGGCTTGGGTGGTTGCAAGAAACCTTAGAGATCATCTAGTTCCAAGGCCCCTGCCGTGGCAGGGATATCTTCCACTAGACCAGGTTGTTCAAAGCTCCATCCAACCTGGATTTGAAGTTCAAAAAATGTGCACTTTGAATGTTCCTCCCATGAGGAATTTTTGTCTCATATTTTAAAAAGAGCTCAGGGACTTGTATGCTCCTGATTTTAGGCATCAAAATTCACATCTCCTAAATGGGTGAGGTTTCTCTGAATGTGATGACCACCTGCCTGCTAAACATTCCCTTTTACTTGTCTCCAGCCCCTTAAAATGTGGACTGCCAAAATCCTGCAGCCCTTCTGACAAGTTGGAATGCAGGGTTTGGTTTTCCCCCTCTGAAGGGGGATGTAGGGCCTGAACAGCCTGCAGGTTCCCTGTGAGAATCACATCATCCCAAGGGAATGATGCACTTAAGGGGGAGCAGAGCTGTGGTGGTGTTGTACGTGCATCTGGTGGGATTTATTGCTGTGTTCAGCAGTCTCCTCTGTTCTGCTTGCTCTGCCTCAGGGGGAACGTGCTGTGAGAGATGTTTTATGTGCAATTCCGCCTTGGACTTTGGCTTCTGCTTCAAAATGGGGGAAGAAAGACTTTTAGGTGCTTTTGACACCTTTAGGCTCTATGGGGAGGGAAGAAATGGCTTTGTGTCTGTGTTTTATCTCAGAGCACTGGAGACGTGGGGAAGGAGGCTTGAGCAGGGTGAGGGAAAATGCTCTGAAATAAATTAATAAAGTAGCTGCTCAATTGCATTGCTAAGTTGCCATATGTCCTTGTAAGAAAGGATGGGGGGAAGATGGGGATTTTCCTTCTAACTGTGGGTTGGCAAAGATATCTGTGCACAAAGGAAATGGAAAATTTCTTAGTAAAGAGGTTTCTGCCAAAGGGGAGCTTCTGCCCTTGCTTGTGCTACAACAGGAAGGAGGTGGGCATTTCTACCTCTTTTTCCATGGCTGCTCAGCTTTCCCCTGCTCAGGGAGAGATTTACAGGGTGAGCTGAGATGCAGCATTGCATCTAATTGTGTGTGACAGAGGTATTTGCCCTGGTGGTTTTCAATTGGGACCGTCACGCGCAAGTAATAGGGATTAAACTTGTATGCCCACTGTTTTATTTCTGAATGGGGGAGTTTTAGCTTTGCAGAAGGAGATGTCATTTCAGGGAAAGGGCTGGCTTTTTGCTGAAGAAGACCAATTGTCCCTGGCATGTGAGAAATGTTAGAGGAAAAGGCGCCTCCTGTCACCAAAACACAGCTGAAATGAGTCTGAAGAGCCACGTTGCCAATTCATCACACTGCCACTGAGTGTGGGTTGTGTAAACACTGGGAGATGCTCTCTCCATGCTGTACTGTGGCCAGACATGTCCCAGTTGGCAGAGACTTGCTGATGGACCTAGTGAGGCCATTCATCCCTTTCAGCCATCCCAGCTCTGGCCCAGCCACTTCCCCCACCCACACAGCAATCAGAGTAAGGACATTTCCGTATCATTTCCCTGGGGAAAGTTTTCTGCTACCTAACCTTAAACTATAAAGTTCATTTTGACCCTTCTCAGATCACTTTTTCATGGCTTGAGCCTAAAACTCCTGTGTCTAGCTCTGCACCTCTATACACGGACACTTGTAGGATGCACAGGTGTGTGTGTGTGTAGCTGGACTTGACACAAATAATCTGTATATGGAAGTTTACCAGAAATACTCATATTTTCATGCAGAATCCTTCACAAGGCTCTTTACCATCCAAATAGATCAGTTCAGTTTATAGAAAACTGAACGTTTCCCTCGATGAGATGCTCTTTTCCTTTGCACCAGCTCTGAACTCCCCAACCCTCCTGTATCCCTCCAGCACCCGGTGTAGAACACTCTCCATCCTCTTCAGTGCTGCTCCCACCCACGTGAAGCCAACCCGCACCCAAACCCACGTGCTCCGCTCCCGACCCTGCAAGGACTCCCATCCCCATCTGGATGCCTCCAAACTCTCAGCCCAGCCGGGATCGGAACACGCTGCTTTCCCAAGCTGCAGCCAGTGAATCTCCCTCCCTCTCTCCCCCCTCGCTCCCAGCCCGAAACACGCCAGTACTCACACGGCCGGAATGAGAAAGCTCAGCTGCTGCGCTCTGAGCCCGCTCCAGATTCCTCGAGCGAGTGGCCGTGGGCTCGTTCCCCGGCGCTCAGCGCGGGGATGATACAGGAACCAGACCTCTTTGGTTTACTTTTACGTTGACGTCAGTGTTTTTTCGAGCCTCCACGGCTCGTTTTGGTAAAAAGGATGTCTTCAGGGGAGAGGGGAGGGGTCGGGAAGGGAGAGGAGTGAGGATGAGCTGTAGATAACTTTTATGATGTGAGCAGGCAGTGGTGGGAGGTTTTAGGGGCTCATGCTGAAAGAAGAGGTGCTTATGGAGACCTCACCCTCACACAGAAATTAAATCTTAGAGTGGATTGGGTTGGAAGGAACCTTAAAGACTATCTAGTTTTAACCCCCTACCATGGGCAGGGACACCTTCCACAAGACCAGGAGGCTCAGAGTCCCATCCAACCTAGTCTTGAACACTTCCAGGGATGGGGCAGCCACAGCTTCTCTGGGCAGCCTGGTTCAGTACCTCACTACCTTCTACATAAAGAATTTCCTTCCCCTGTGCATCCACTGTGCAGCTAAAGTATGCATGGACATTTTTGGCAGGTGTGGAAAGGGCTGGGGGAGATTTGGACAACACCATCAGGAAGTGGAACCTGCAAGTGCTATCACTAATGCCAAATTATTCACAGCAGATTAATCACACCTATGTTTAAGGTTTCTTTTGGCCATGAGCAAAGCCAGATGCCTTTGCATGACTACATAACATAATTCTTCCAGGAATTCCAGACTCGGGGTTTCATGCCCTAAATACTGGGGGTTTTTTAGATTTTTGAGTTGAGTAGCGTGATGTGAACCATTGAGCACTTGGATCTTAGAGCCTCAGGTAAGTCAAATACAGAATTTGCCCCAGTGCTGCTGACCAACTGTAATGAAACAATGAAACCTGTGCTCTCTTTGGATCATGGATCACTTTTCCAGCTCTTAACACAACTGGTCTATCATTCATTATTAGACCATCTGTACCTTGATACAAATAATTTATTGTGAACTTTTAGGACCAGGAACTGAGATTGGTCTCAGGTACCAGACTCATAAAGAACACCAACGACCTGATGACATGGATGTATTTGGTTTGGAGGACACTTGGCTTTGTCAAAAACATCCTGCAGGGAGCAGGGATTATGAACAAGGAGGCATCATCTGCTGCTTCCAGGATGATTTGGCTGTACTGGTTTATTTACTGAGAAAATAGATTTTTACTCTGATGTACCATCACTGCAGAGAAGAAGACACATAGAAAGGGAAAGCTCTTGTTCAGTACATCCATGGCAGAGCCAAGTAATAAGTCTAGTTTCTTATCCATTGGATCACACACTCCCAGTCATAAATAATTCTGCTCTCAAAGGTTCCTGGTGTCCTTGTCAGAACCAATACACTGTTCATGGCTGAAGAAAGACAGAGTCTTATAAAAACCAGAAAAAGAGTTCCTTGTAAATCACCACATCTATACTTAGAAATGTGTTAGACTTTTCTATGCTCCAGTTCAGAGCATATAAAGTGTTTTTTTTTTCTTTTTCCGAGTTGAAAAATCCATCCAAAGGTCAGTCAGAAGAAGGAATAAAACTGTCTTTCTAATCTCAAACTGCTGTAATAGCATTTTTGGCAGTGAATGATAAACTTGAGCAGTTGAGGTTTACATGACAGATGAAGTGAACATGTCTTTGTCTATACATTAAATGACCCAGCACTGGCAGTTTTTCATCTCTTCTTTCAACCTATCAGACTATTTATAGGTTTTTACTACAAATGGACCTCCTGAACAGAGGAAGGCAGATCAGCTAGGTCTGAAGAAAGCATCACGGTGGAGCTGTGCCCATAAAGCCATCATTCCTGGGCAGGAGTCCCATTTTAGTGATAACCTCCCAGGAATATTAACTCTTCATTTACCTGACAGGGATATTTACAGTCTTTCACACATTTTACTGAGTGTGAAGGGTTGTTCAGGGAGATCTTATGGTCATGTAGGTATTAGATTGAAAACAAAGTACCATATAGCAAGAGAGGGAGAGTGTAGATTTAGCCTGGCACATATCTGAGGAGTTTTTGAGGATGGAAGAAAATATTTCCTGCAGTTCCTAATGCTGGGAGCAAAGGTGGCCCTTGGAGCCTGCAGGAGCTTGGCTCTGTACTTTGAAGACGTGAAAATCCAAGGTATCCTGGGGAGAGCAGAGAATGGGCTCTGTCTGCTCCAACAGCGGCTTCCAAACCACTACTGCATCAAATCTGCATCATTCCAGAAAGAGTAGAGGCTTCTCCAAAAGTGAACATGCAGAGGTGGAGTAAAACAAGAGATCAGCCCTTCATGCTGCCAAAAAAAAGCTTCTCACCCAGTAGAGGACAGCACACCACTCCTGGAATCCTTGTGAGCACAGTGGGAACTCTTTGCTTCAGTAGCATTTGGAAAAAGCATCCCTTTCCCAGCCATCCTGCTGTGTCCTTCTTCAGAGCCAGGCTGGGCTGTGAGAGGCACCAGAGCTGTCAGTGGCACACAGGACCCGTGGCCACATCCCCGTGGCTGGTTCCCAGGGCTGCATGTCAGCAGCCAGCCCAGCCTGGCATCCTGAGCTCTGCATGTCTGTGCATTTCATGGCATCTGCCAGCATGGCTTGGCTTAGAGGAAGAAGCAAAGGAGACAGGCTTGGGGCTGGACTCTGTCTGTGTGGAGGTACCTGGTCCCACCTGAGATGCTGGAAAGCCACAGGTCTTCAGCAGGATTTGTACCTTGTTTCGTAGCCCTGTGAGGAGTGTAGGTTTTAGTAAAAGACCTCAGGCATCACCAGACATCAGAGCACAGAGAGCTGGATTCAGTCTGGTGTGAAGAATCCTAAGTGTTGGTGTTTTCCTGTCCTCTGGGTGTCCAGATTCCTGCTCCAGTCACTGGACATCCAGTCAACACAGTCTGGTAGTCTAGACAGATACTCAGGCACAAGCCAGGAGGGTCCCCAGTCTGTTGCCTACATGTAGATGCCATTTTAGAGGTGCTAACTTTACCTGTGTTTGCTCTGCTCTAATTGCATTTGTTTCCACCTGCCATAACTGACTGCAAGGGACAACTCCAAGGACTCAAGGTGCCACCAGGTACAAAACCAAATTGAGCCCCAACATCCTCTCCCAAGCTTAGTGGGCAGTGGTCTTGTCACTTGGCCAACTGATCAATTGAGGGATGAAAAAGAACAGATTTCAGCTTATTTTGTCTTCATTTAAACCCTTGAGAAGTGCTTGAGCCATGTGATCAACATGGGCTGTGTTGGTGGGATGGAAAGCAAGAGGAACTGCTAGAGGTGCTGTAGCCAGACTTTAGCTCCAAAGGGAAAACTCCACTGCAAAGTTTACAGGCATAAGGGACAGAAGCAGACAGCAAGAAGGTTTGTCCATGAAGGCATTTCAACTCTGTCTGGGGTAAATAACAGCTGGATTCTCATAGTGCTCCCATGCTACCCTGACCACTCAGGGACTTGCTTCTGTGTTTCCTAATGTGTTTCTTCCTCTTGCCTCACAAAAGCAGCTTTTTGTGAATGAGAGAAGGTCCATCAATGGGAAACAATGGCTCATAAAGACATAATGATTCATTTGGAGTCCTGCCAGGGGTTATTGTTTCTCCCAGTGAGCTTTTGCCTGAGCTGGAGGTTGCATTCAGAACCTGCAGTTTCCTTGTTTTGCTGCTCTGTAAAAGGAGCTTCAGTGTGAGGATTCTGGGAACTTGGCTGGGCTCATTTTGCTATGGACTTTTCCTTTTATTACTTTCCCATATTACACAAACTTAGGTATGAGACCAGACCCAGGGAAACATGAAACTCTATCCAAGGACTTTCCTTACCACATGGACATGTAGATATTTTTTCCCACAGTGACCAAGTGAAGAAACAGATTGAAACCAATCTGCGTCTTCTCTTTTCCTCTTCCTCTCCTGTGACGTGAGCAAATCTTCAAGAGTCTTTAGTCAATATCTACAAAAACATTTGAACATACAGTACTGCAGTGCCACTGTGATAAGCATATGTGGTGGAGCAGCCTGGTCCCATGAGCTGTCTGGCTGTGTGATGGCACATCTTCTCCTTTCTGTTGTGTAGGAACACATGTTCCCTTCCTTCTAGGCTTGCCACAGTAAATACAGCCCTGAGAAATCATTCTTCTAACACCAATAAAATCTGTCATTTCAAATTTTTTAAAGCAGTCTGTTTTGTAGCTATTTTTGGGAGCTCTGCCCTGTGTAAAATTCCATGCCCATTTCAAATACACTTACTACATTTCTTCCATCCTCTTGCTCTGCTATTCTGGCTAAAATTAAGATTAAAAATAAAAATAAAAGCCCAACAGCGATGTTCTGGACAGCCCAAAGTGTTTCAGACAAACTGGCAAAGCACAGTGATTTTGAGGCTCAGTGGCCCAACCTTCAGAGACCTTAAGGCTTGACTTTCCATTAGTCAACAGCACAGCTCACATGGGTCCTAGTTCAGCTGGTCAGAGAAGGACATGCAAAACTGATTTGTTAATGGCAGATCATCTGGCACATGGGAATTTTACACAGTTTAACTTTTGATGGAGGAGGTTGGGTGGAACCACTTGCTCCCATCCCTGCTGTGCAATGGTGCCCTGCAGCATAGCAGCAATGCCAGCACCAGCTGGGTTGGTTCCCAGCATTGACAAGGGCTACTACGAGCTGGGTATCAGAAAAATGCTTGTTCAGTGCAAAGATGCCCCTTTGTGCTCTTGCATCTTGGCTATTTTAAGTGACTTTGATGTGGTGTTGTTTGATCCATGATCTTGGTGGTCCCAATGATCTTGGTGGTCCCAATGATCTTGGAGGTCTTTTTATACTTGATGATTCTCTGATTCTGTGGTTTAATTTCATATATGGGTATGTAATCAGTGACCATCTCTGATAATACATGAGCTTGGATTTTAGAGGAATTGATCTATCCTAGAGTAGAAAAAAGGAGGGAAAAATCCTTTCCCTTTAATTTCCTTCATGGACTCATATTCTTCCTGCCCTACTCTTGTTAAGTGTGTCCCTGCTGTCTCTCAGCCAGTTTGCTGTAAATGTGTAGCAAACTCAAAGATCTGTGGCAGGGATGAGGTGAGATGTTTGGAAAGGAAATAACACTCTTGTTTTATGTAGATCAGCACAGCCAGTGGGGGAATTGCCAGAACTTTATTGTGCCAAAGTCAGCTGGCAGGAATTAGGTGGACTCCTTGGCAATCCAGTTAGGTTGATGAGTAAGTGTCAAGAATCTGAACATTACTGATGCAATCAAGTGGGTTAATCTTTAGCAGCTAAGTCTCCTGTTGAAAAAGGTGGATAGGGACTTTTGACCAGGGCATGTAGTGATAGACCAAAAGGGAATGGCTGACAGAGGGCAGGTTTAGATTGGATATTGGGAAGAAATTGTTTTCAGTGAGGGTGGTGAGGCCCTGGCACAGGTTGCCCAGAGAAGCTGTGGATGTCCCATCCCTGAAAGTTTTCAAGGCCAGGCTGAGCAGGGCTCTGAGAAATCTGGTCTAATGGGACTTGTCCCTGCCCCTGGCAGCAAGGTTGGAACAAGATGATCTTAAAGGTTTCTTCCAACCCAGACCATTCCATGATTCTATGACTCTGTGAAATCAGTATGAGTTTTTCTTTCTGTCCTTTGTCTTCTAGGCAGGATCTTCCACACGAATTATGGTAGGCCATGTGTCATGCACTGTGACATGACTGCAAGGGCTGTCACAGAATTTTATGTGTCTTTACTTGAGATGTATTAGCTGTTCCTTGTCTTCTTCAGAACAGTCATTTCTGATAAAAGAGTTCCCCAAAGAAATTTGTTAAAAAACAACTAATCAAAACTTGAAATGGAGCTGAAATTATTTTAGTTCCTCTTCTGTTTAAACTCTAGGTTGCTCATGGCTGAGTGCTCCTCTTCCTATGTGTATCTACTAAGTAGCCTCTCTACACCCAGAGAAGGGGGTGACAGCAACCTGCCTTGGGAGGGAAGCTCTCTGGATTGTCCTTGAACTACAATTTAAAGTGGTCAAGCTCTTGTGTGAATATGGCAATCCATCAATGTGCTCTGCGGTATATGCAGGGATATGTTCCATAGACAAATTCAATTGTGAGCCTGAGTCTGAAACATGCAGTTCCTCTGATGATGCAAAGGAGCCCTAAAAGGATGCAAAAGTAGTATTTTTTTTTATTTTTATTTTTTTATTTTTTTTTATGTCTGCTCTGGCATGGAGGAAATAAAGATAGTAACAGAGAAGGTAAAAAGGGTCTATAAAGGGTAATAGTGACAAAGTTACCACTCTCAGGGGACTGTTCTCTAGGGCTGGAGGCCACATTCTGAAGTTGCCTCCTTGTCTGTGGGTGGACAGGAGTCATGCCTGAGGTTCTGTTTGTTTCCTCTGCTTTGGTCAGAGCTCTGCAGTGTTTGCACCCTCCCCTTCCACCCAACTGTACATTTCTCCTGCCCCATTTGCACTGGGAAAATGCTGGAGTCAGTTCCTAGGAACTGACTAAAGAGAATTGGATGTGAAAGGGTCTTGGAAAAATGAAACATTGCTAACATTGCTTAATCCCATGCTGGACCAGTTCCTCAACCAGCCTTTCCTCAGAAAAGGAGCGTGGGAGCTCATGTGTGCTCCGGAGGTCGTGGCAGGTGAAGCAGGATTGGCCTTTGCTGCAGCAGTTTGGAGATGACTGCAAGGCTACACTTGGGCAGATGCTGGTAAGGACACAGTGCCATGGGTCATTAACCTTCTGAGCTCAGAAAATGCTTCTTTTCTGATGTGCTCTTGGCCTCTGACATCACCCCCTGCGCTGATGAACCAGCCTGTTGGAGGGGATGTGCTGTGCAAGCTTGGCCAATGTGCACTGAGGCATCGAGCTCCCTCCATCTGCTTACACAACTGGTGGTACCCATCAAACTGCCTTCAGCCAGAAGCCCATCAAGAAGATGCATTGACACAAAAGATTTTATATATTTTTAGTTTGCACTATAAAGCTTTTCTGCGTGAATCCAAGCTCTTTCCTTTAAGAATTTACCAGAAACAGGTATGCATTTCATTCCTGGAAATTATTTTAGTCCTGTTATTGATTTGTTTCTATTGATGGCTTTGGGAGCTTTTGGCAAAAGACCATAGGTATAAAAATGGGAGAAATAAGTAGATCTCAGCAATATTGTTTTGATTCCATGTACCCAATGACATTGTGGCCATAGATTAATGGGAAACTGATGTTACTTATCTTTGTCTGCCAACACAGCTCTAAGACAAACCTATATCAAGCACTGAGAAACAAATGGGGGCTGTGTGGCTGCTCTGTGCTCTTGCCAGAATTGACCTCTGCTTCTGAGGTCTTCCAAGGTCGCTTCTGACTGCTTTGGATGGGTCACAACGACATAAGCATGACCTCCAATCTAGATTATATTTGTTATGACCTGCCTTTTAAGTCTTTGATCTAATTAGGGCTATTGTGATGTCCTATTTTTGTAAAGAGTATGTATTTGTAAATGACATTCTTTGTTCTTAGTTTCAGTTATGTTCTTTCACTTTTAGCACTACTGAAACTTTTGACTACTGAGTCAAAAGAACTCCTAAATCTCCACCTAAATTATCCTGGGTCTTAAAAGTTCCCTGGCGTGCCTGCAGGGGCAGATGTGGGCTCAGTAGAAGAGACAGTCTCCAAGACCAAGTGTAGAAGCTGGTGGTGCTGAGTGTGTTGCTGCAGAACCAGCTTACCCTCATCCTTTCCAGGTATCCCTGCTTCTCTTTCCATCTCCCACCTGCTCTTCCTATCCCACTCTTATAGGCTCATAATAGTTATTTACCAGAAAACACTCTGACATGTCCAGTGAGGGAGATCCTACCCAGCTGTGAGCATGAGGATGAGGAGTTTGTTTGCTCCAAGGGAGGAAAGACAGAAGCAGTGACTACCTGTGGCTTGATGCTGATCATATCCTCTCCTGGCTTTGGTGGTCCAGCAAAGGTGAGACATTTTCTCACAGGTTTCTCCAGAGCCTGGAAAATAGTGTGATCTTGGGGATGTCTGTGGAGAGTGTGTTGTTTCCAGTTCTGCTGGCACTGGACATGGTGTTTCTCTGGCTGGGCTTTGTGCTCTGGCCAGTGCCTTTACTGCAGAGTGCAGCTACAAGGGCGGCATACCAAGGGCTTGACTCAGCCCTTGCTTTGCTTTTTATGGGCTCTCAGTCCAGCAGAGCCAAGATGCTTGGCTAGCCCAGAGTAATCTCCTGAGGTACTCAGATACTGCAGAGAAATGCAAACCCCTTCATTTCACAGGTGGAAAGTGGATTTCTGTGAAGGTGAGTGAATAGCCAGTCCCAAATCACTCTGAAGGAGGCCAAGTGTGTTGCATGTTGCCTTCTGCCTCACCCATCAATCCTGCTCTGTCCTGATGCAAGAAGACTGATAACCTTTTTCAAAGTACTAAAGGGAACAATCTGAATCACTTGAGGATGAGTCAAGTTTGGATGAATTCCCCACAGGCAGGCTTGGCAGCTGGCCTAACACCCTTGCAAAAGGATTAACCTATTCTGTCCCATCACAGCAACTGGGGGAAGAGCTCTTCTTGGAGTGGCTTGTGTTTCCAGACTGGAGTCCACCATGCTCTGCATAGCTGAGGGTTTTTGGAGGAGGCACATCAGGTGCCAAGCGCAATGTTCCTGGCAGCTGGGAACACAGATGGGGTCCATGTGCTTGAGGAGTAGGCTGAGGTGAAGGGGGCAATGACAGTGGTCTGGGAGAGCTTTAGCCAAGCTGTTTTCTGTGATTTCCCTCCTCATCACTTGTCTGTGCACTTCCCACCACTGAGGGCTGTGACTTCTGGTTCTTCTCACTGAGTTCAGTGAGAATTTTGCTACGGACATAAAGGGAAGAAATACCTGCCCATTTCAGGACTCTGATCAAGAGTCACAAGCTAAACCTCCAGATCTGGTAGAGGTACTGGGTTTGGGTGTATAAGAAGATAATAGAATATGCTAAGTTTGAAGGGACCCACCAGGATCATTAAGTCCAACTCCTGGCTGTGCACAGGTCACTCCAAAGATCACACCATGTTCCTGGGAATATTGTCCAAATGCTCCCTGAAATCAAACTGTTCGAGTCACATGGTAAGGAATGGTCAGGCTTCAGTTACCTCAACAGGGGCATTTGGTGGTATTTGAGCTACCCTTGGAAATACTGGCTGATCAGTTGGTTGAGAAGGTCATGGATCTCTTGTAGTTCCTGAGGGGACAAATCTTCCATCCCCAGGTGGATTTCCAAGACACTGGCATGAGACACTTTTGGAGCTTGGAGATTGCACAGGCTGTGGGATGGAGGGCAGTGGCACTCATCCTTCTGAGGCTGGGTGTCCCAGTTTCTCAGCTTGCCTCTTCTGGTTACACCTTGCAGCTCTCTTAGGAAATTTGGGACAGGATACTCTAACTGTACATGGATAATGGTTCTGTTTGGGAAATAGAAGATGTGTCTCTTCAGCATGCGATGTATTCCAGCTTAACACCTCTCCTGGCTAGAAGGCAAGTACAGGGCCTCACATGGAGGGTCAGTACCTGCTCATTGGACTCCTTCTTTCTCACTTAAGCTCTTCCACCTTCCAAGGAGCTGAACCTTTGGGTTCAAAGGTTGAAAGAGGAATTCCCAGGAGCTGTGTCAGGTAGGACATACAGCAAACCCAAGCTACAAAGTGTGTTCTTCCCCACTCAGCCCTTGCTGAGAAATTCTCATGGTACCTACACACATAAAACCCTTTGGCCAGGTGAGTGGAAATTCATCTCACTGTCTCCAGGGTGGGATTCAGCTCTGGATGGAGACACAGATGTGTGGGAGTCTTCATGTCCATGTCCATATGTACTAGGTGTCTGAACTCCCATTATACCATGTGGACAGAGAACAGCCAGAAAAGTCTTGATTCACTTGCAGATGTCTGGGCTCCTAGCACTGTGTGAGATGCTTTCCCAGCATCTCCCTTAGAATCTTGGGATGAAAGAATCATTAAGATTGGAAAAGATCATCAAATCTATCACAGCCTCCAGCTGCTCATAGGGACTGGGTTTTTCATATCCTGGCTGCTTGTTGTCCTAAACTTTCCACTTCTCTAAAACATCTCCAAAGAACCAGGAAAACAACCCAGGTATCTCCCACTTTCCTCCAGTTTCTCAGAAGCAAAGGAACAGCACAGCCTGACCCACTTGTCCCCCTCCTTTCCCCAGCTTTTCCAAGGGAACTCTGTGGCCTGTCCTTCTGCAGTGCTTCGTGACACCAGTTTCTCTGAAGGCAACACAACCGCAGGGCAGAGGCGAGGCACATTCCTGATAGGACCAAGATAGCTTTTTCCCATAGCTCCCAGGCAGTGGGAACAGGGCACTTTTTCAAAGGACTGCTGTGCCTAAAGTTAAAATAACAGGAGGAACAGAGTGGGAGATCCAAACTGGATTAGAGTACTTGGGGCTCGATTCCTTCAAATCGAAGTAGAAAAGAGAGGATGACAAAAGGATGCACTTGGTGAGTTTCCAAAATACTTTTGTGACCACTTTGATATCTCTTTGGTCTCATATCACCACAGCAATAAATCTTCCTGATTCCAGTTTGTGCATACAATCTGAACTGCAGCTTTGTTTTGTTAACAGGGATTACCCAGGCTTGTGGTTTTGTTGTTGTTTCCAAGAGATTTCTCCTGCTGTTGGGGTAGATGAGTCCCTCTTCCCACTGAGTCCCTCTTCCTACCCCCCCCATGGAAGAACAATATTGATATAAAGTCTAAAACACTTAAAATCAGATGGGCTGAATGTTGTTTTACAGCCTGGAAGCCCCAAGCTGTCTTTGTCCCTCTGATTTTTCCACAAGTTTACAAGTAATGGAAAATCTTGTCTGTTTTCAACCTATAATTCTCCATTGGCTACAGAAATGCCTCTCAGGAGAGAATAAATATATGGGTGCTCTGGGGTCACCATGGTGTTGTAGGTGACAATCTTTGAAGCTTTCACAATGGAGCCTGTAAGAGCAAGGAAGGGGAAAATCTGCTCCTTGTTATTTTAAAGCTGTATCTTGAAAAACAGGAACTTGTGCCAGGACAGTTTATTTTGGTTAAAGCCGAGTTGTGCAGCAATTCCCCCGAGGGAAGACTGAACTTGAGAGCAGAGAGCAGGAGAGAGACTAGCTTGTGGGGAGACTGAGTGCTTAATCAATGCTGAGTGATTGTTGATGTTTGGGAACATCAGCACCAGTTTTGGATCAGGTTTTCCACAGGTGTCTAGACAGCTGTAAGCCATGAAGAATACTGGGAATTTAAGTCACAGCTGAACTCACCTTGTCCAACACCTCAATGTCACTGCAGCTCAGCCTTTGCACTGTTTTGTCTTCATGTGTTCCACCATGGCTGAAGCTGAGGGGATGCACAGGTTGTGCCTACAGCAGTAAATTACTCAGGAGCATCCCAGGAACATAAATATGATCTGTACAGTTAAACTGAATGGGCTACAAGGCAGGGGCTGGCTGAGCAAATCCCTCACACTGTATGAGATCAGGTTTGTGACAACCTGAGGATTTTGAACATGTATAAGTCTGTGAGACCTGACAAGAGGCATCCCAAAGTCCTGGGGGAATTGGCTGAGGCAGTTGCCAAGCTGCTCTCTAAGATATTTAAGAAGTCATGGCAGTCAGTGAGGTCTCCAGGGACTGGAAAAAGGAAACCATTGAATTTATTTTTAATGACAATAAAAAGAGTGACCAGGAGGTCCCTGGGAATGACTGACCTGTCAGCCTAACCTCTTCTAGCACCACAAAATCTTGTGATGAGGATTTTCATAGTATGACCACACATGACATGAAGAACTGACTTGCATATTGCCTTGAAGAGTACTTGTTTTAGTTTAATTTTCCGAACTTTTGCATTAAAAGTGAAAAAATCACTACCATTTATGTTCCTTTTGTGGTTTTATAATTCTCTGTCACCCTTCCTATTGCTCTTTTTATTTTCTCAGTCTGAAAAATCTTGGCATGCAATTCACTCCTAACTTTCAGTGTGCCGAAATCTGAGATGATATTTTCATGGTGCTCCTAAACCAAGATCTTGTTCCAGCCCATCATTTCAATCTGTGTTTTGAAACCCCGCTTAATCCACTTCCGATCCTTCCCACATGGAACCAGCAGCACAGCTTGATCCTCAGAGGAACTGAATTTTCCACACAGAGAGCTGTGATCATTTCATGGAGAGACAGAAGGCAGCTGAGATAAATGTCAGTGGAACATGTGGCTGCTAAATGTGAGCAGCAAAAGCAGTAGTCGCCCAAGGCTCATGAGAGTGCGTGCCACCTCCTCCTTGTTCACCTGCCAGGGATGTGGAAAAGCAGCTGCAATTCAGGGAGGCAGCACGGACTGTGGGATTTGAAATCATACCCGGAGTCATGGAGCCAAATCTCTGTGACTGCAAACTCCAGCTGAGTGTGTGAGAGCTGCAAACAGTGAGAGCTGCAAACCTGGCCACACATCCCCACTCCTTCCTGGAGCACAACTGCAGCCAGGGCCCTGGGGACTTGTGCAGTGTCTTCCATCCATCTGAAGTCCTTTGGAGAACTGGGCAAGCTGGCTTTGCCTGGAAAGGGAGGAAGGGTTATCCTACTGGAAAGCAGCTGGAATGAGCACAGACCAAAGCTACCCTGAGACACAGCAGTGAGAAACATTGGAGGAGGAAATTGCAGAAAACTCATTCTACCCTTTGGATAAGACCCAGCAGGATCAATTCTGCCTGTTCCTCAGAGTTCTCTTTGCGATGGTTCTGGAGGGATGTGGGTGTTGTGCCTGTCACCAGGTGGGAGGGAGTGGATGAGAAGCAACTGTTCAGTGATCCTCTATCCTGCTGGGCTTGGGTACTCACTTGCTGGATGCTTTTCTCCCATGTTTGGAAAAACGAGTTTTTCCTCTTCCAGAATTTCTGACCAGCTCATTCCTACTCCACACTTGTTTGTCCCTTTGTGGACCCTTGTTTTATTTTTATATTCTGGAGAAGCAGATGTTTGGAGAGAGAGCTGGTGCGTCTGAAGTGCTGCATCATCTCACCTCCAAAGGATTTTCTGTCTCAGGAGAGTTTTCTTTTCCATTCTCTTCTCACCAGCCAGATTTTTTTCTGGGAATTGCCTTCCTGAATCTGCCAATCCCTTTTTGCCATATCTGCTGTATTCCCTGGCTGCAAAAAGAGAATTTTCTAGCTGGTTACCATAGTAAGGATTGACAAACCCTTGTCTGGAAAGAAAGGGTTTCTGAGAAGGCAGATTGTCATTACAGACCAAAATATTCCCATTAAAGACTTTGGCAGTTAAAAACATGTTGTTTAATGGCTCAAAGAATTAATGACTGCACTCCTGTGCTTTTATTTCATTTTATTGCATTTTATTGTGTTATATTTATTTTATTACTTACTTTAATTTTATTGCATTTTTGCTGCCTAAAAGAATCCTCAGCCTTTTTCTTTTTCTTTTTTTTTTCAAAGAGAAAAAAAAATCTCACCTGAAAACATAAAAGCAAGAATCCTGATTTGGCTGCAATTAGACGAAAATTAAAATCTTAGTCAGGATTAAACAGAGAGAGGTTGCTGCACCACAGCCAGTTCCCATGTGTGGGTCGGCAGGGATGTGTTCCCTGTACAGTCTGCCCTGCTGCACATGCACCATAATTTGGGGACATGGGAATGACCAGGGGTTGCCCTGTGGGGAAGGGATCCACGCCTGTGGATGTGGATGGCATCTGTGGGGTAGGGGATGGTGTGGGACAGGGACACCCCAAGGAACTGCTGTGTGGGGAGCACTGTGGGGTAGGCTGGGTCTGTGCCCAGCATGGGCAGGGGACCAGGGGAACAAACGTGGCAGGTGGCAGAGCAGAGAAAAAGGCACTTTTTGGCATTGGCTTTCAAAGTGCAGGAAATGTGAAGTTCCAAGTCCCCATATAAGGAAGAGCAGGAGATGAGCCGTGAATCATGGCAGGACATGAGCTGGAGAAGGGCTGCAGGACATGAACTGGGGAAGGACTGCAGGACATGAGCTGGGGAAGGACTGCAGGACATGAGCTGGGGAAGGGCTGCAGGACATGAACTGGGGAAGGGCTGCAGGACATGAGCTGGGGAAGGGCTGCAGGACATGAGCTGGGGAAGGGCTGCAGGACATGAGCTGGGGAAGGGCTGCAGGACATGAGCTGGGGAAGGACTGCAGGCCACACAAGCTGGGGAGGTTGAGCTGGGCAGACCCACAGCAAAGCTGGAGTGCTTGAGGTGCCTTTCTCCTCCTGCAGCCTGAGGGAGGCCCCAAGGACATGGGGACTGAGGGTGTGAGGAGAGAAAAGGCCCTTGAGCCCATTTGGGTGGGACCACAGGTTGTTTTTCTCCTGGGGAAGAACCAAGGAAACCTTCTGGGCTGTGTCCAGCCTCAGCAAACATGGACTTGTGCCTCCTTCCTGGGCTGCCTCCTTTGTGGATGCTTTGAACAGGGTTACTCTGATACACCTGAGCCTGTGGAGGGGACCTGACCCCAGCCAAGCCAAGATGAGGGATGAACAGGTTACAAGGACTTTGGAACAGGATCCCCAGGAAAGTGGTCACAGCACCAAGCCTGACAGAGTTCAATAAATGTTTGAACAGCAATTTCAGGAGCTTGGGATTCTTGTGATTGTCCTGTGCAGGGCCAGGGGTTGGACTTGATGACCCCTGTGGGTCACTTCCAACTCAGGATATTCAATGATTCCATGGTTTGATCTCTCTCTTCCTATCAGGACTAAAACCAGAGTGCAAATCTTCAGTCACTGGCAGCTCTCCTTCTGACTTCAGCAGCTTCAGGATTTTGCATCATTGTTGGGTACTTTGCCCAAAACAAGTTTGGGAGGAAGTATAAAGGAAAATGATCCAGTAGATGACAGTGGCCAGCCATCACATATGAGTCTCTGGATGCTCTTGTTCACCATCTGTATTAACTCCAGATGTGCACAGATTGAAAAATATATTTGGGGGACATCTACTGACCTGACAAAGTGAAATAATTTTCCCCAGACTTCCCATTTGAAATTATTTGTTCCTATCTTTCTGCTCCTTAGTAGCAGAACATGTGGGATTGCAGTTGGAAGGGAGGAGACAGGGGGAAGCTTGATGGAATGCTGTGTATTAGCACTTTCTTCTATTCCAGAGTGCAGCTGACTGGAAAAATCACTCTCACCACTTTGAGGGCAGAAGCTCATGAGAGAGCAGGGACTCTTGGCAGTCCCCATCCAGTGCAATGGAAGGTGTGCCAGCACTGTGTGACATGGGAATGGCATGGCAGCATGGACCATGTCCTACCCAGTACCTAAACCCAGCTCTGAGCATGGGACTGTGACACCAGACCCAGCCCTGGGACTGCACAAGGTCTGTGCCACCAACAGCTCTGTGCAGAGCGTGTCTGGGGACACTGGCTTCATAAATCATAGAATCATTAAGGCTGGGGAAGATCTCTAAGAACCTCAAGTCTATCAACCCAGCACTGCCAAGTCCAGCATTAAATCATATCCTTAAATGCCACATCCATCTTTTTTTTAACATTTCCAGGGATGGTGATTCTACCACTTCTTGGGGCAGCTTCTTCCAGTTCCTGACCACCCTTTCAGTGAAGAAACTTTTCCTATATCCAATCTAAACCTCCCCTGGCACAACTTGAGGCCATTTCCTTTCATTCTGTCACTTGTCACCTGGAAGAAGAGACTGTCTTCAGTCTCCTTTCAGAGGGTGATAAGGTTCCCCCTGAGCCTCCTCTTCTCTTGGGACCTTGGATTTGCATTGGGGGATAGTGGGATGTTCTTGGCAGGGGCACTGTACAACCAAAGGGTTGGATCCAGGGGGAAGCAGCAGCTGCTGGTTTGTGTTGGGACACAGGACGAATGCTGATTTGGGGCTGTGGGCTGTGCTTGGGCTTTGGGTTTTACTTGGTCATATCTGGTTTTCCTCTTAGCTGGTGGCAGGATCAATGTGAGGATGGCTCTGCACTGGCTGCATACCCATTTTTCCTGCTTGGTAAAACCCCCAAGTCTTCCACAGTTTGTGGCAAAGGGGCTTTCGGAGAGCATCTCACTTGCCATAAGTTATGTTTCACTGGAAAAGTCTTTGGTTTTGATTTGAAGGATCAAGAACTGGCAAATCCACCCCTTCCCGTTACTGTCTTGTTTTAGTGTTTTATTATCCGTATTGTTTAAGCATGAGCTTAATTTTTCTTTTGAACTTGTTTGGTTTCCTAAACACAAGTTTGAGCCATGCTGTCAGACATTAAATCTTTCCTGCAGACACTCCAGAGGTCCGTGCTGACCTTACCTCACTCTTCCTTTGCCTGCAGACAGCCGACCACTGGGGCGGAACAGCTGATTTATCCTGATGTAAATCAAAGCACAAACATAGCCCCAGCCTATTTTTATTTGGCCAAGAGAGATTATTGAGTACGACTGTGATTACGGGAATGCAGTGGGTGACCCGTGTGAAATCTGGGCTGCTGAGAGGCACAGATAATCCTGCATGATGCTGTTAGGACTGTCACCAGCACAGCATGACCCATGGTGGGCACAAAGCCAGTGCAGGCACCAGGCAGGGTCAGTGTGCAAATGCACATGAGCACAGGGAGCTCTGGTATTCCCAGCTTTCTGTGCTGAGCCCAGAAAAGGTTTGGATGGGGAAATAGAGTCACTGTCCACACTGACACGTTTGTTCCTCTGCTTTTGGACTTGTATCCCTGTACCTTGTGCTCTCCCCAGGTCCATGTAGCTCAGTTTTGCCCTTCAGCAAGCTGTGTTCATTCCTCAAACTCCTCTTTATCAGCTGAGGAGCCAGGGAACATCCTGAATAAAAGCTAAGAGGAGGACACCTACCAGAGATTTGCAATTTTGCCTCAAGTAGGTGGGTATGAGCCAGACTTGCCCTGTGTTAAATCTTGATTTTCCATCGTACATTCAGCACCATCAGCTAATATTTTTATTTTTTATTTCTTATTTTATTTATTGCTGTTTTGAAAACCTGAGACTACCCATGGTTCTGCTGTGGTTTTCTCCAACAGCACCTGCCACAGAGGGAATTGGCTGCCAAGAAGAACAAAAATACTGATGCCAAAGCCTCTAGCTGTGCTGCCTTTCCATCCTTGCCCTGCTGCAGCAAACATCTACCCCTCTGCAGTGCAGGAGAGATGGTTAAGAGACAGCTATCTCTGGTTCCTGTAGCTCATGTGGAAAGCTTACTCTGCACCCATTCTTATCTAAACATGCCTAAGCCCCAGCATGCTGCCTCAGCTCCTCTGGCTTTACACTTCAGGCTGTTTTGAAAGTGAATTTGTAAAGCCATTAACATTATTTAAACAGTTTAGCCACAGAATTACCCGGTGGTGCAATCCAGCTGCCAGAAGCGGAGACACAGGGCTCCTTTGCGCTGCGGATCAAACAAAACTTGGCCAAAGCACGTGGGCCCTGGAGGATGCCAAAACCAGGGGTGATGGAGGGGAGTGAGAGCTCACTGGCTTTCCTCTTGGCAGGAAATCTCATCAAGTGTTGGGTTGTATTTTTTTTTTTTATGAGCTGGTTTGGTTCCAAATCAGACCAAAACCAGATTTGTTTCCCCTTGAAGCTTCTGGAAGACTGGAAGGCATCAGGCTCCTGGTTGTTCTGATGCAGCTGGCTTCCCAGAGAGATCATTTCAGCTGGTGGGTCCAGGGCTTGGGTTAGGGACACACGGGGAGTTCAGGATTTACAGATAGGGCTTCCCACACCCTGAATCTCATGACAGACCTCACCTCCTCTTGGGCAACATTCCCCCAGCTCCTGGTTTCCTCTATGCTCAGGCACAGTGCAGAAAGCAACCAGGGGAATATGGATAACATAAACAATCCATGCTCAAGGATTTGGGGAAAGACTCTGGAAACAGAGCTTTTTCAGACAGTTTCAGAGAATCAGTTCCTCCAAGCTGAACATGTGACAAGGGTGATGGGGGTGGTGAGGCCATGGCACAGGTTCCCCAGTGAATCTGTGGCTGCCCCATCCCTGGAAGTTTTCAGGATTGGGCTGGGTGGAACTCTGAGCAACCTGGTCTAGTGAAAGGTGTTTATGGCCATAGCAGGGGTTTGGAACTTGTTGATTTTTATGTTGCTTTCCAACCCAAATAATTCTCTACTCTGATTCTAGGACATGCTCTTTGTCCTAATGCAACTATAATAAAATGGATAAAGCATAGAGGAGTGGAGAAACTGAGACACAGACACTTCAGATGACATCTCTGAGAATTAAAGTGGGTTTCCTACAAAAGTCAAGCTGTAGACCCCACTGTACATGACATTCAAGGCAAGATTTTTCATATTCTGTTAATACATAAGAGGGCAACTGGTTAAAAACAAGCCAAAGTCGAATTGTCAGTCTTGCTGAGGAGTCTGAATCAGGATTGTTTTTTCTTACTTGTCTTTTTTTCTTGGCTGCTGTCTTAGGATAAGCCCGAAATTTATCTTAGTTCAGAATAAAACATTATCTTATTTACCAGTATTCTTCCTTTTGAGCACATTGCCTTTCTTGGCTATTTGATTTCATTCCTCTGAAACTTTTAGCCACACAGCTGGGAGAAACAACGGGTATTGTTTTATATTTAGGCTGAGTGTTAAAAGCTGGAACAAGAAAAACGACAGCAGCTGCTGGAAGGGCTCAGACCATCAGCTCCCTCTGCTGACCTGCAGTGGAGAGAAGCAGAGCAGACAAATTTTGGCATTTCAGGAAAAGTGAGGACTGAAAGGACATAGGGCAATATTACTCCAGCAGCACAAAGGTGGGGACTCAGGGATGACTCTCCACAGCCCCTGCCAATTCAAGAACTAGACAACACCAAGAGAAATTACTGAGAGTCACATTTGAGAAAAATGAGGTGGTTCACACACTGTGTTAGAAAACCTATAGAGTGCTTTGCTGCAGCAGGCTGTGGATATGTAAAGTTTGTGTATGCTCCAAAAGCATTCCAGACTGAAAAGTCTGGGACAAAAGTTTACTGATGACTACGAAATGCAAAGATCCCTTTTCTTACCTGGGAAATTCCCAACCCACAAGCTGCTGAATGCTGGGAAGTGTTTCAAAGAAATATTGCCATGTATTTGTTCTAAGCCTATGTTCTTTCTTGGGCGTCCCTTGTTGGAGGCAGGATGCTGACTCACACAAGCTGTTCTCCTGCTGGTCCCAGGGGATGGCTGAAGGGTCCAGGAGAGGTGATGTATGTACAGCTTGGTGCATTGGAGCCAGGGAATGAAAATGTCTAGGATGGAGTTAAAGAAATCCTTATTTTAGTGGGAAAATGGATGCTGTTATGTTTTGTTGTTGTCTCCATGCTGAAGGAACTGATGGTGTGAAGACATCTACACCAAATGGAAACACTGAAATAGCCCTGAGCATGGCTCAGGCCTCAGGTCTGAACCCCCTTGGGTTCAGACACAGCCTGGTGACTCAGGGTTTTCTTCTGAATCCTTATTTTTGAGCTAGTGGAAAAAGGGTGACATGACTGACATTCAAATGTAGCCTTGTAGGATGAAGAAACTCATATCAAACAGGATGATCACAATTTGCACAGGGTTTCCACCATCACTGGTGAAGCCACTGCAAGGACTAGGTGAGAAATGGTGCATAAATAGTAGGAAGCCCAAAACCTAATGAATGTTTCTGAAAATCAAAAGTTTGCATTAAAACAGCATGACATTGATCTGGAGAATGGTGATTGTTTTAATGGTGTCCTCAGAGCTTTCAGAGGAAATGCTGCTCTGGCACCTTGGGAGCTGAAACCTTTGTTTTTCTCAGACCTCACAGGAAAGATGGCACAATTGCTCAACACTGTCTCCAAACTTTCTGGAATCATTTAGGCAAACACAGCATTTACGATTCCTGGGGGACAGATCTGTACCTGATTTGTCACTGTTATTGACCCCCATGGAGCAGTGGTGAATAGGATTCAGTTGCTGAAATACTCCTCATTTGAAGTAGACCCTGTGTCTTATCTAAAGAGTCTGATGTGGGTGACTTAGATACCCTTGAACACCTCTCTAGGTGTCTCCTTTCAGACAAGTAAATCCACCCCAAGCTGGGTATCTACTGGAGGTTGAGCTGGATCGAGTCCTAGGGTTGTTGACTATAACTTCAGTGCCTGTAGTGGAAAGTCAGACACCAAATTTACATGGGAGCACCTAAACATGGGTGTCCTCACTTGGAGGGAATCTCAACCTTCACTGCCTTCCAGATGCCATTCATGCAAATAATTTCATCCTGTTTTCATTCCTCTCAGGCAACTTGGGAGGAGACAATAAGCATTTGTTTTGTTACAGGATAATGCCCCCATCCTCCATAGGTAAAGCCTTGGCCACACAAATGAGGGATGATGAGGAAGGACTGGCCTGGAGTACAATTTTCTTGGGGCTTTTCTGTCCACTGACGAAAATGGTGGTACTTGTGACAATATGGGTCAACAATTAGGTCTCTGTGGCCTTTCCAGTCTCTGTTCCATTTTCCAAAGATCCCTCTGTCCAGCAGGACAAGAGCTTGCTTTGCTCTCAGAGCAGGCAAGGTAACTGTTCTAGGAAGAATTTGACATTTTTGCCATGGTTGGCCCCAGCATTCCTTTGTTTATTTATGGTGACATCAACTGTGACGATAGCTTACAGAAAGTTGTGCAGCTCTCAAACTATGTTCTCTTTTTTCCTTTGAAGAGCTCTCAGGAAAAAAAATGTTACATTCCCTGGGACATAAAGCCTTCACTTGATGGATAAGAGTTTTGTTTATACAAGAGCTGGAGATGAATGCCTGAAAAACCCATGCCCTAATCCTTCTTACGGCCACAGCTCTGTAAGATGAGAGCTCATGTCACACCTGCCTCCTTCTTTCATCTTATAAAATATTTATTCTTCCTTCCCCCATAAAGGTTGTCAACACTTCTCTCCCTTAAAAAAAAAAAAAAAAGGAAGAGAAAATAAAAGGAAATTGGCATATCTCCAAGAGAGTAGTAACATCTCCAAGAGAAAAGTTGCATCTCCAAGTCTATCATGTTCTAATTTCCTCTGTGGACTTCCAAAAGGGAGGTGTTGTGAACAGATGAAATGAGAATTCATTTCTGTCCCACCAGACAACCTGCCCAACTGATGAACTAGACAAATAAAGAATAATCACTCTTATGGTGGGAGTATAGTCCAGACCCTCCCATACCTTGGAGCATTGCATGGCACTGACATGCCAGCAAATCCAGTTGGCTTGATAAAGCTCCAAGCAAAATGGACTGTAGTGCACGTCTGTCTGGCTCCTGCCATGGTTATCTGCTGCTTAATGTGCGGGTCCAGGGCAGCCTGGGCTTTCTGTGTTCCTTCAGGATGCTTCACAGGTGAAATGCCCAGAGCTGGAAATTCCAGAATGCTTGCCTGGCAATCTGCCTTGGAACGTGGCCTCTTTCCCTTTCCAGGGAAAAAAAGAATCCTGAAGAAATCTGTATTTTGAAACAGCACCCCAAAGACCCTTCCCAGTACTATCACCTTCATTTGCACAGTGTCAGCAGCATGGGGTGATGAGGGTAGCCTCTGAAATCAACAGGAAATGAGGAACCACTAGATGACAATGCTGTGTGGCAACGCTGGGAAGCTCCCAGACCCACACCTGATTTCCCTCATGTCTCCTTGGTCTGGCATGATGGATTAGCAAAATCCACTTGCACTACCTAATGTGGGCCATGTCAACGTGTGGGGCCTTCTCTCTGGGCAGGGCAGAGTTCTGATGCTCAGCAGCTCCTTGGTGTACGTCCACCCTGCCATGAGCCTGACCCTGCCCACCAGGCTGACGGCTCGTGGTGATGGGGAGGAGGTTGGCTCACACAAGACCTTTGCAGATAGGAAGCTGATGTGCAGGTACATTTATGGCAACACTGAATTTATTGCCTTTCTCTGCCCCTTTTCCCCCAAGGCTGTTTTCTGCTGCCACTGAAACCACTGGATGTTTTGCTGTCAGCTGATAGGAACATGATCTTCCTTTGAAGAGGGGTAGCTTTCATTTGTGGCTAGAGGTACAGAAGCACAAACCTACCAGGCACAGAGCAGCCCTAATTCCTTCTACCTTTGCTGCCTCTATTCTTCTCAGGGCTCAGATAAACAGGTCTCAGTTTCTTCCCCTTGGTACCAGTCATTTTGGTAAGGGCAAGGCATTGCGTAGTCTGAAGACTTGACTGCTGTGGACAGTTTATGCCTTGGCTTGGGCAGACCAGGCAGCATTGTGGATTTCCTGGGATAGCTTTTCTGGGACTGTGTTGAGAAATCTATGCTGGTGGGAGCTTCTTACAGCCAGATCCTTTGGAGAGGTACAGCACAGTCATCTCCACCACTGGCAGTAGGTGCAGTCCTCCCTGAGCTCACTGCCTGCCTAATGACCTGCTGGTCAGCCTGTCATCCAGCTCAGGGTGGGGAAAATCCTGGGAGAAGGAGCATGCAGTTGTCTTTTCCTTATGTGGAGTCATTCCCCAGTGTGGCCCCAGCCTTCCCCAAAAATGCATTTCACATTAGCACTGATAACTGATCTGATTATTACAGATTGACTGTGTTGCTGAAGGGTTGTCAACTTCCAAAGTCCAGTCAGGGTGGGTGGAAGCTCAGGACACAATCCAGCTGTCAAGCGCTGAGATTGTGTAGATGGGAAGAAAATGCCTGGTTTTTTCCACCAGGAAGGACTCAGCACCTTCCAGGCACAGGCCTTTTGTGGAAGGGTAGGGACAATGAATATAAGCACAGCAGGGCATGGAGGACATTCTCCTTGTTGCCTTTTTTTCAGGTGCATGATGTGGTTCTGCCCAAGATGGACACAGATCAGTCTGCATTGAAAAAGAGAGACAGGAATGCCACAGAATCACAGAATGGTTTGGGTTGGAAGGGACCTGAAAAATCCTCCTGCCCAGCCCCAGGTCCTTACCATCTGTCAAGGCACCAATGTCTACCAAGATATTGTCTTCATTCACCTTGGACATCTTCACCTCTGATCTTGTTGCTCAGTGGCCTTTTGAGGCAGCCCTGCCCTGGATCCATCCTTCACCTTCACCATGGACAGTGATTCTGTGAAGGGTGAACAGGAAATGGCAGATGAAAACCAGGGAATGAATCAGGAGAAAATCACCCATTTGTACACCAAAAGATGCCTTTATATCTCATTCTGGAATGTCAAGGAACAGTTTTCTGGTCTGAAGTTGGACTGGATGGAAGTTTCATTATTAAATCATGGAGGACTGTTATAGAAAAGATGTAGTAAGTCCTGTCCAGGATTCAGGACTCTCTGTGGGTAAGAAAAGGCTGGAAAAGCTTTCTTGCTGCAGAAATTACAATGTGTGTGTGCTGCTTAATGTAACTTGGAAGCTCTTATCACTATCAGATGCCATCTTTTTTCATCAGCATTTTCCACCATTGGTTCCTGGGCCACTGGCCCAGTGGGGCATGAAGGGGAAGAAGTCCTCTGTCAAGAACTGAGGGGCAACCCTGGAGATGACAAATTCTTGGAGCTGCCAGGCACAGGACACAGAAGGTTGGCATCAAAACTGCTGCTGATCTTGTTAGTGGGGCCAGCATGTGGGGAAGAACTTTGGATGTGCTAGGAGGCCAGATGGGCATGATAAAAAAGGACATGTGAAAAAAGGACAATTTTCTGTGACTTCATATGATTTTTAGCATATTTAAAGTTCCAGTTTTTCCATGTTTGAAAGATGAGTGAAAATAATTTTCAGGTTCTTGGCAACTTTGGAGAGCAGAGGTTGAACCACATAATCCCACCAGTGGTTCCTTCCAAACTCAGCCATTCTGTGATTCTGTGACTAAATTGATAACATCCACTAGATGGACTGAGATGTCTGTCTCAGGGCATTTTTGAAGGCCAAAATTATTGCAGGAAAATTGGAAACTTCTTGTGTAAATTACCACTTGGCCAGAAAATGGTGGATTTCATGCAAATAAATAGTTTCTCACCAAAAAAAATTGAATAGTCCTAAAATGTTGTCAAATGCTTTCCCCAGATTGGAAGGCACATATGAAACAAATGAAATGAAGGCTGAGAATACAATTCAGTTAAATAACACATGTCAAAAATTTAGCCTCCTTTTCTGTTTTTAATTTGTCCTCTGAGGGACCAAGGCTTTCTTGATTATAGGATATAATAGGATTGTCATATTATAGGATATTATTTTTCATCTTGTGATAGTAAACATTTCTCAGTTAGTGACAATTTCATGTGTGGTTAACTTTTTGCAGAGAACATAGATTAAACAGCAAAATTTTTGATCTTTGTTGAGATTAATAACATTTAGGATGAGGCTGCACTGTGAAAACGAAGCCACTTGAATTATTTTTATATGTTCACTTAATGTGTGCTTTATACACCAGTTTTCATGCCAGAAAAGCCATCCACTGGCATTCTCACTATGAACTCAGCAAAGGAGAGACACACAAGAGGCAGATTCACTTCTTCCTTTGCAAAAATATTTGCAAAATAAGGGTGTCAGGATTTTTTTTGGTTCATTGGGGTTTTTTTGTTTTGTTTTGGGGTTTTTTGTTTGTTTTTTTTTATTTTTGAGGTTTTTTTTGGTGGGTTTTTTATATCTTTGCCCATCTCTTTAGCATTCGCACCCTTGGTTTAACCAAGTCAGCCCACATTTCTGAGTCAGGCAGCTGGGAAAAACATAGAAGTGAAAGCAATTCACATATTGCTGGAAAATCACATCGTTAAATGCCAAGAGGTTCTGACTGAAAGGATTGAGAAAGAGGCAAATGCCAGTAATTGGCCCTGACACAAATTTATTTATAGCAAAGCTTAAGCAGAGTGAAGTCCTCTGGGTTCACCTCTCAGGATCAGGCCCTGGGTCTCGTGGGATTTCATTTCTCAGAGAACCACAGGGATGGCAGATGGGAAAGACTTGTTAGGTCATCCTGTCCACATGCCCCGGCAGGAGTGGGACGAGATTGTCTCTTTGCTTCCTTCTCAAGTGCCTCATCCAGATTTAAACTACTCCAGCAAGAAGACTGTTATTGCCAGAAAATCCCACTGCCTACATGTCCTTCTGCAAAACCACTTTTTTAAGGCTCTTGACGTCCGTTTTGTTAATTTTGTCTGAATTGCATCACGAAGGAGAAAAGTGAGAGTACTGAATGTGACCTTGGGCAGCTCAATCTATATGATGACTTAAAATGGAATTAGACCAGACATCACAGTGAAATGTGGACTTGCTATGGATAGAGTTAATATTTTTTGACTATATTACCTCTGTGTTTCTTTACATTAAAGTGGTTGGATTTCTTTAAATTTAAACTTAATTTCCCAATGTTTGCCATGCTTTTCTTTTTTTTTCTTTTCTTTTTGGCACCTGCACTCTGTAACTTGCTTACCTGAAAGTTGTTGATAAGTTTTCAACCTTGACTTCATCTGGGTTTAAGTTATTTTTAATCTGTGGTTTTTATCTCCTGTTTCCAGGCTGTCTGAAATAACCACTTTCATTAGCTATGTGGTTATATTATGCATGCCTGGCCCTTGGTTGGGTAGGAGAGGTTGCACAGATGTCCGTGTAAAATCAAGGACAGGCACATAAAAGACCTACTGTAGCAACTGGAAATACTTTTTTTTTTCTCTTGTGCTAAAGAGTCATGGGAAAATACCAATTCAGCAAACACAAAATTCTTCATTTCAAAAAAAACCTGGGTTAAAAGTGATTTTACCACTGAGTCCAAGGTTAGGCTTCAGTGGAAACTGGCCAGGATTATGGGCCAGGAATGCTGGAACTTGCCAGTTTTGGAGCCCTGGGTGAGTTCACAGAGGGATTAAACTCAGGAGCAGGGGAACGTAGGCACTGCCCATGGCACTGTGGCGCAGTTGGTATCAATTTCTGATGTGGAACTGATAAAATGCCAACTCTGGTGGGTGTGCTTCATGGCTGGAAACTTTCCAGTTCGTAGGAAACTAAAAACGAGGCATTTACTGATATGAATCCAATTTGGACAGGAAATTTTTTTCCTGTCAACTTGGGAACTGCACTCTCCTGCCAATTACAGTCACAATTGTGTCATTTTGTCTGTGGAACTCAGTCTCACGAATGCAAATGAAAAAAACTCTGCAACTTTATTATCTTTGTTTAGTTTGTAATACAAATGAAATTCATACCTCTGGGTATGAGCTGCTTAATTTTCCAGGTGTTTATGAGCTCCTGTACCACATTCCCTTCCATGCTTGTGAAAAAAAAAACACAGAGAAATTATTTTTTCAGCATCATTTTCAGAAGAAAATTATTAGACTCTAAATAGAGGAATTGAACCCTATGCTAAAGCCACCCCTCATTTACTGTAACCCTTGCTATATGGCAGATATGCAAACACTTAAAGGAGAAACTTCCATCTTTATAGGAAGGTGTTTTTATCAGAAATAATTAACATCTGAAATGTGGCTACAATACACATGGGATGGTCTGTTCAGATAGTAATAAAAGAAAAATTTAAATGATGGATTCATCTTCAATGCTTAACTGTTGGAGGCCTGTTGTAAAGTGAAATGAATTTTGCTGTCTTTTGTTAGTGCAGCAGTGCCTGGTTTGTTTTTCAGAGTTGGCTTTTATTCTACCAGAAAATGGCAATCTGCTGAAAGAGAAGGGCATGGAGTGATAGAACAAGGAGTAAACTGAAGGAGGGCAGGTTTAGATTAGATATGAGCAAAACATTCTTTACTGTGAGGGTGGTGAGGCCCTGGCACAGGTTGCCCAGAGAAGCTGTGGCTTTCCCCATCCCTGGACGTGTCCAAGGCCAGGTTGGATGGGGCTTGGAACAACCTGGGATAGTGGAAGATGTCCCTGCCCATAGCAGAGGGTTCAAAACTGGCTGATTTTTAAGGTCCTATCCAACTTAAACTATTAAGGATTCTACAAAACTTTGGGAGGCTCTTGTGATCTGCCATGAGGAGTGCAGTCAACACTGCTTTGGGAAGGAAAGGGAAAGAGCTAAAATTGCAGCCCATAGATTTGTGCTGTGGAGAAGAAAAATGCCTGTTTGTGCCCTCTCTCTCATGTCTGAGAACCAGCCAAGGAAGGTCTTTTTTTTGGAAATATTAAAAGAAAGATAATTTAGGGAATACAAACAGCACAAGGAGCAGAAGGTGGAGGTACAGAACAGCGCAGGCAGAGAGGTGTCTCGGAGTTTCTAAAACCAGGGCTGAGTATTGGTGGGTGGGAAGCCAGGAGAACAACTTTGGAGGAGAAGAAGCAGAGAGATGGAACTTCTCTGATCACAGAGGCCAGCAGAGAACAGGTCTGCTGGTCACAGCAGCTGGGAGCTGCTGTCAAGGGTGAGTTCCAGATGCTGGGTTTGTAGGCAAACATGGAGCAAAGTCCCTGGCTGTCACACTGACTCCTGGTCCCTTTAGGAATAGTCCTACAGAGCTCTGCAGTTTGAGCCATGCTCAGGCAAGAAGGACAGCAGATCCAATGCCAACTCATCTGCACAGGCCACTGATGCCTGCAACAGGAAATTCTCCTGAGTCAGGGAATTTCCTACTATCCTGAGCTCTGTGGGAATGACCAGGGCACGGCTGAATACTCCTTACATCCAAGACAAGGTGGCTGTGTGCAAGTTGTCTGGTGGGAAAGCCTGGCTTTAACTCCTGATTTTTGTGTTAGGGAATCATGTAGGAGAGTACTGGCTGTGCCAGTGGTTTGACACTATAAAAAAATGACATTCCAGTGTGGTCCCAGGAGTGTTTTCCTGCTGACACAGAAATAGGGACTGTTGGGCTTGGGTTAAGAACAGAAGCAGGATCAGCTCTGCTTGGCTGAGCTCTTGTGGGTTTTATGAAGATTCCTCTCTAACAGTCCCTTTCTAGTTATTCAAAGGTGGTAGAAAACCAGCATTAGTTACATCAGTGTGAAGTTAGGGATTATTCTGCTTTCTTAGCTGCAAAGCTCACAGGGTGCAAGCAAGGAGAGCCAGCAGCCTTCCCTGGCTCTGGAGCTTTTCCCATTCCTAGTGAGACACTGCTGGTTTGGGACTGTGAAGCAAGGTGCAGGGGTGTGGAAACGGATGGGTTTTCCTCTGGAATTAACTTAATGCATGATGCCTTTTAAATCAGTCACTAAGAATGGCCTGGGAGAGGGGCTGGTGGGTCCCATGGTTGGGTGGGAACAGGACAAAGCTCAGCTCTGATGGCAACAGGGTCTCACTGGGGAGTTACAGCAGCATCTCTGTGCTTCCAGCTCAGGCTGGGGTAGACTGTGAGAGACTGACTTATGAACACTTTGGTCAGGTGAAGATCCCAAAGGAGGTCATAATTTCAATTAAATAGTGAGTTACAATACACTGGACTCTTCACTCTGCATATTATTATTAGCAACTGCTTTTCCTGGCAGGTTATTCTAATAGGTTCCCCCCAGAGAACAGGCCAGCTCACAAAACCTGGCTCTTCTTGTTATTTTTATCCAGGAGCAGCTGACAGTAAAAGCAACGAAAGAATTGATGGGGGAAGTGGTCCAGAGCATGAAAAATCCGGTCGTAAAAGCCAGAGTGTTTGCAATAAAATATCCATACATAAAGGGAGAGGAGGGAGGGGGGATTAGAAACAGTGCTGGACAGAAAGCAGAGCAACAAGTTGTGAAGACAGAGGAACAAAGTGCAAATGCAGCTGTCGGGGTTATAATATTCAGTGGCACCTTGGTCTCCTTTTCCTCAAGGGACCTCATGTCCATGCCAGTGTCTACCATGGGACCCCACAGGGATGACAGGATGCCATGGGGTGAAAGAATGGGCTTGGAGCCTCCCAGGGTCATGGGCAGAACCAGCAAACCCCTCTGTTGATATCTATCTGCTACAAAGGGTCTTTCCTCTGATGATGAGCAGGATTGCTGCAGGGATTTGGGATTGGGAAGATGGTCTGTGCTGCAGAGCAGGGCAGCAAATTGTGCTGCAGGGTGAGCAAAAGCAAATCAGCAAGAAAAAGCTGAGTTGGTTAAATGGATAAAACAAGTGCATTTTTGAAGTGGCCCAGATTTTGGGGTTACTCTGAGCCCTTTTCAGGGTGTAAGGCTTGGGAGAAGGTGTTGTTTTGTCCAGTTCTGTTTGGGGACAAGGATGGGATGAAGAGCTGGGATGAAGAGAAGGAGCAGAAGAGATGCCAGCCCAAAAGGAGGTGAAGTGCTTTTTCACATACATCAAAGGTCAAGCTGGGTGGCATTAGACAACAACCTCCTGGTGAGGTTTCTTTGGTGCAGTTCTTTGGAAATTGATGCTGAAAACAAAACTGAGTGTGAGGACATCTGAGATCTCTCCCTAGGCTTGACCCAGTGCCCTACTCTTTTATTTGAGAGATGGGAGAGGGCTCCAAAGCATGCCTAGGAGGGAAGTGCTCTCAGAGGGCACAGTGATGCTGTCTTGAGATGTCAGAATAGGAGTGAGAGCTTCCATTATCAAACACATTAGAGCTGGCACTGGGGAAAATGATAGTGATTCCTGGTATCAAGCATGGGGTTTGCAGTGTTTTGACTTGTGCTCCTGGCCTGTGCTGGATTGGAGATGCATCCATCCAGTGGGGACAGGGGAGAGAAAACTAATGAACACAGAGAAGACCCTGAGGTGTATCCAGCCAGAAAAATGTAAAGACAGGAAGGAAACTAATTTTTTTTCCTTTGGCAGCCCCTTCTGAACTGCAGGATGTTTAACTCTGAAATATGTCTTTGTTACACTCACATGGAGTAGCTTTGGCTGGGTGATGGGAGCATATGTGGGACAGGAGCTGTCTGTGGCATCTCTGTCATCATTTGGGCTCTGCAGGCTGTGGCCATGGGGATGGGATTCACTAGTCTGGAGGCAGAAGGAAAGCTGAAATGCAGCACAGTAAGGATCAAGCCTCTGAGGCTGATGTTTCCCACTTTGACTCATGTAGCTGTGGTGCTTTAGGGCACCCTCCTGCAGCCATTACTCCATGGTGTGGATGGGCCAGCTCAGGCTGAGCCTTCCCCATGCACCCAGAGGGATGCCCAGCATCACCTCCAGGCAGGCAAGACAATCAGAAGACCTCCTAGACATCAGACTCCTGGCAAAAACAAGTGTGATGAGTTCTGGGCATGCACCAGGCCTTGGTGCACCTCTGAGCTTGCCCCAGGGCCACATTTCTGCTCTCTGGGTGAAGCTGGTCCATGCCCTGAACCCCACTGACTCACACAGGGAAAACCACTGGCTCAGAGGTAGGTGTTGCCTCTCATCCCAAATAGCTTGGCATATGATGTCAGTTCTGTGGGGGATCTATGCTAATCAAACCAGCAGAGAAAGGTCTGAAATCTCCTGTTTTCCATGGGCTGCCACCATCCCAGGCTGTCTGTGTCAACCAGCAGGAACCACAAAACTTGCCAGACAAATTGTTTCTGTTTGGAGGCAACCTTTCTCCCTAGTTGCCTCCAGAAACTGAGTCAGCTGGCATAAATCCTTCAGAGCTGGAGCAGATCTCCTCTCTATGTATAATTTACAGCTTCTGGGCTGCTGGCTGAGAATTCCTGTGGTGAAATAGGGTATCACAAGGGGTGGGAAGCGAAGAAGACAAAGTTCTGGAGTGTTACATCAGTATCTGATACTGATCTGTGATAGAGCCATCTGTCTTTGGAGAACCTGGGATCAGTTCATGTTATGGATATTAGAAAAGTTTATTTAGGGAATGACAGGGAAAGAAACCTCAAGATGTTTTGAGCTGGTGGTAAATCCTGTAAGAAGTGATAAAGCTGTCCTGTGGGAAGGGTTGGGGCCTGCCAAGTAGGTGCCCACTCTGTGCTTAGTATGCACAGTATCTTTCTGCTGTCAAGAGAGGGTTTCTGCCTTTATTTGTGAGGACTGGCTTTTCTTATCATGGTTAATTTAGAGGACTTGATTTATACCTTTCTCTAGCCTCTCAAAGCCCAAATGGCTGGTGGATCCCAAGAGGTGCATATTGCTCATTGCTGAGTGAAGTCCACACTGTATTAAAACCCTCCCAAACCAGCTCTTAGCTGCTCTTGGGGAACTTCTCCTAAGAAATCCTCCCCTCCCTGCTGAAGGCAGTTGTGAAGGGAGAGAAAAAGGCTTAAGATCAAGTGAGAAGAGAGGAAGATGCATGGCTTGGCACTGGAGAAAGGCTCCTTGGCTTGCTCCCCTGCATTTGGATGGTGCTGAAGTGCCTGAACTCCATCAGACACCTGCACGGGCTGTGGGGGCACAACACTTCAGTCAGGGTCCTGTGGACATCCAGAGATTGAAGGGACACAAGGAAAACCCCAGCAAGTCTCAAGAGCTTTGCCAGGACCCTTTGCAATGCTCTGGGCGTGATGGAAATTGATGTCCTCACAGCCAGGAAAAGACAAAAAGAACCAGATCCCTGGGAAAGGAAAACCTCCAGAGCCTCGTGGAAAACCAGGAACACAAACTGATTTACAGCAGTTGAAAACCTGTTCTCCACATCCTATTAAATATAGAATTATGTCCTTAACCCCCAATCTTTCCTTGTCACCCTGGTCAATAAATAACTGCTAAACTCTGCCAGTGCACCTCAGTCTGCTACCCCTTCAGTGGATCTGAAACACAGATGCCCAGACCAAGGCAGACCCTGCCTTTGTTTTTCAGTATTTTAGGGATTTCTTGATCTAGAAGTCACAGCCAGATCATTATGCTAAGTTATCTCAACAAAATCCTCCAGAATTTTAATAAATCCTTTTTCATCTCAAGCATAATATTGATCTTCTCAACCTCCTTTGGAAATGAGTCCCACAAATTAATTACATGCATTGTGTAGAAGGAAAGCCCTTTCTATTTACTGCTATCAAACCCTTTGTCTGCCTGACTCTGGATACTGTTTGGGTTCTAGCATGATCAGCAGTCAGAAAACATTTTTTTTGGCCATATTTTTCCCTAAGAGTTCCCAGTTTAAGGAATTCCACCTCAGAAAGCACAAAAACCCATAGGGCTTTATTTCCAGAAATCTGTAACCTTCATTCATGATAAAGACTGACTTTGTCTGCCACCTGAGATAATTTAGGCTGAATGGAAGAAACTGAGAAATAGTGTCCTAGAAATCAAGAAATTTATGTGGAGTGTTCACAGGAGAACGATGTTTTAATCACTGAAGTTTTAAGTCTACGAGTAATTTGTGTTTATTTTAGCCTATCTTTATCCAATGAATAAATAACACTGGGAGGAAGGAAGTCTTTATTAAGGATTCAGCCTCCTTTCCCTGTTCAGTTGAAGAATTTAGAGATTGCTCAAATATGCCTTTGAATCCAGAAAAGGCTTTTCAGCAGAACAAAGGCAGGCCAACACTAACACTCCTAATCAAGGAAAGACAGACATATTAAAGCCATCAATCCAAAGCCTTTCATGCCTTGTTTCTACATCAGAAAAATTTCTGGGTATAACCTGAAAGCCCAAACATCTTGATAATGAGACACAAGTCTGCTATGAGTGTCTTTTGGGGGTAAATATCAGCAAATTTGTCTAAATCTGACTGGAATGTTTTCTGATTAATTTTTCTTCCCCATAAAAAGTGCTAATATAATTGAAACTGAAATGTTCCATGGGAACATACCCATTTCAATGAAACCTCAGTTGAGACAAATTTCTCAAGTCCTGCTCTGAATTTGGGGCCAAAACCAGAGAGGCAGGGAGTTTGTGTGCCATTTTATCTGAGCCTGGAGGATGTGGAAATCCCACAGGGATCAAAGTGATTGAAATTCCTGCTGCTGTGAATATCAGCTTCTAGAAAGTGGAGCAATACAGACCTGACAGTAGAGATTCTTTGCAGTGATGATTAACCATATACTGGGCTCTGTTACCTTGACTGGGCAAGGCTGATTCCAGCTTTGAGAAAGGTTGGGAGTGTTCCAGACCATGGGATTCTGGAATAACAGAGGTAAATACAGTTTCACTGGTAGCAGTGGTTGGAAGCTGGGTAGCTGGGTTGGATGAGGGTGGAATAGAGATGTGAACTCTGGCAAGAGACCTATCTGTGGCCTGGGTGAGCCAAAGTAACCACATCTGTCCCATTCCCTCTGATTTTCTGGGGATAAAAATGATTATTTAGCTTTTTTTCTCAGTCAGAATTTCTGAGAACAAGGAGATCATGGTATTAACCTCTCCATAGAATAGAGGGGAAGAGAGAACTCTGTGCAGTATCTGTCTCCCAGCTGCCTTCATCTCTCTTCCCTGAGCTCTTCCCGTGTTCAGATTTTGCTTATCCTGTCACACAGGGGATTGACACCACCTGCAAACACATCTGCCTGACTAAAGAGATCAGCTGGGTCATGGCTGAATTCCTTGAGAACTTCCAGAAGAGAAAGGTGGATGAATTCCCAGTGAGCTCTGTCATCAATTTATGTAGCTTGGATCCATTGCTGCTAAACAATGACTGATCAGGGTTTGTTTGACAGCCGTGGTCTAAACCTTTGCACATGTTAATGTTAGGACATATTTTAGTTGTGATGCAGAATTCCCCTAGGATCAGGCTGTGCTTGCAGGGGCAATTGGGGGATGGAAATTTTTACTGGCTGTGACCCAGGCTTTTAAACCATGGTAGTGTAGAGCAGGTAATTATTATTGCAGTAGCAATGGCAAATGTCTTGTCCCAGTGAGGCCAGACTGGTTTCCTCAACCCTGCCATCTTCTCCCTGCTTCCCCCCACAGCCTTCCTTCACCTCTGCACAGGAGGGAGACCAGGCTCCCATCTGAACAGGTAAATCACACTCACAGTCTTGTTCAGGTAGAAATAATTCATAAAAAATGCTGGACAGAGATGGGCCAGACTGGGAAGTTGCATCTTTCAACCAGCTTTCAGCCTGTGCATCCCAGCGTGATAATGGAGCCAGTCCCCTCTTTTCAGAAGAACATCTCAGAGGTCTGTGCAGAAACAGCTCAGTTTTCCCAGAGAATGTCTTGACAGGTGTGTTTTGTGTCCAGCTCTGCTCATCACGCTGTTTTGTGTCCATGCAGGTGTTTCTGTGTGCAGCCCACAGTTTGTGCTGCATCCCAAACCAAGCCAAAGTGCTGGCAGGAGATGAGTTACAGATTTGTGGCATGAGCCTTGGGTTGCAGGGCTGTGTTCCCACCCAGACAGAGATAAGATGGCACGTGCAGGATCTGTCCTGTCACCCTGCCAGCACCTCCCATCTGAGAATGAGCTTTGTAAATCCAATTGCTCTTTGCTGAGCTCCCTGACAGATTCTGGGAGCACTGGGTACATACATCAGGGTGGTGAAAATGCTGGGATGGCTGCAATCTGCCTTTGAGAGTGGGCCCCTGGGAGCTGCTGGAGGGGAGCCCCAACAAACTCAGGAACTACAAAATCTGCTTAACATCACTGCAAAGTCAGTGCTGCAGCATGTGGGGGATCAGTGATCAGAGATGTGCATTTATCAGGGTTCTGTCCAAACTGCTTTTAACCCACTGAGGTGGGAATACCTACATATCTCTATAAGGTCAGGGTGGTCATGGCCTGACAAGAACTCAAGGAGCATCTGGACAACGCTCTTAGGCACATGGTGGGGTTCTTGGGGCTGACCCATACAGGGCCAGGAGCTGGACTTTGTGATCCTTGTGTGTCCTTTCCAACTCAGGATATTCTATGATTCTGATTCCACTGGGCCAGTGGTCAGGACAGTTTCTTGATGGGTCGTGCTGCTCAACCCTGACCTTGCTCTTGACAGCTTCCATCCCCCTCTGCTCTGACCCTGCCATGCTTTAAACCCTGTCAATGTTTCCTTGTCCTGAACACACTGAAGGCTGTTTTCTCTCCTGCCTGTCTGTTCCTCACAGGATAATGGCAAGATACAGCAGTGAGTTCCTGGGGGCACACCATAGCAGGAAACAGTGGGACACCTGCCTTGCTCAGGGATATCAGCAGGCATCAGTCATCAACACACAAACCCCCCCAAACCAAACAATCCAGAGATGCCTCAGAGTTTGCCTTTTCAGAAATGAAGCTGGAAATGGGCTGGCATCGCCATCTGGTGAAAGTTCCCAGAATTTACCGAGCAGCTCCAGCATGGAAATACCTGCCTGGGACTGAAAAACTGACCAGAACAACGCTGGTGTTGCTGGTCCCAGACCAGCACTGCTGGACTGAACGGCTCAAGGAGACATGACCTTGACCCTCACCATTTTCAGCCTGATTCTCCCCTCAAAAATATTTGGGGCATCAAAGAGCAAATTGATGAGTGCTGGGATAGAAGAAAGAAAAGAAATGGGCAGTGGAGGCTGGACCCGTGTTTTTCATAGGGAGCATCTGAGTCTCTGAGGTTACTAAAAGTTTTCTAATTTATCTTTAAGACAGGTAATATTTTCTATTTAAGATGGAGAGCTAAGATCATACCACAAAAAATCCAGTTTTATTTTCTAGTCATGGGGTCAAATAACTACAGAAGTTGCTATATAATATAACTCAGTAGCCAAATAGCCAAATTTTTATTTTCCTCAGTCTCAGTGTTTTCATCTGCTTCTTTTCTATCTAAGGAGAAGAAAAACTGTGTTCATAGGCACTACCAACACAGCTCAGCTGAAATAAGGATCTGGGGCTCTGCATGTGTCATGGCACAAAGTTAAAAGCAAATGTTTGGCACTAACCTTATTCAAATGATGATATTTTATTTGAGTTTTCCGGGAAGAAAAACAAACAAAAAAAATGGCATTATTTGAGCAAAACCACAGCTTTTTCTCACAGCAAAACATGATTTTGCAAAACTTGCCTTTCCTGCTGAGCAATTGTTCCTGCAGACAATTCCTACATCCCTTTCAGAAAGGCAGGGGATCACCAGCTGGCATCTTCTGGGCTGTATGTAGTCAATTAGTTCAAACCAATTAGGCAATTATTGGGTGTTACTAAACCGGAGTTAATTTCAACAAATTGGAAACAGCTGAGGAATTTGGAATCAAAAAAGCAAATCCAAAGGATTTCCCAAGCCAGGTACTTCCCTCTGTATTCCCTTTCAGAAAACTTACCTGTGATGATGCCTTGGCCTTGTGACAGTGAAAGAACATAATCACCTTCCTGGGCAGGGGATCACAGAAGTGTGTGACTTCATCACAGAATGAGGCAGAAAAGCCTTTCCTGAATCCTCTCTGGGAGAGTGGATCAGTTGTCCAGATTGCTCCAGCAGGGATGCAAAACCAGCCAGATTATTTGGGGAGTAGATTGGGATCCCAATGATGGACACCCATCTGAATGTTGGTCTAAGAATATTTTCCCTCTAAAATGTTCCCTTCCCTCATGTGGCATTCTTTCCAAACAGGAGCTGGAGCAATAAAAGGTAGAAATGAGACTTGGAAATGGAGCCATCCCTAACTTTGCAGTGCAAGGTGCTAAATGGCATAAGTTTTTTCCAAGTTTCTGGGGGTTTACAGAGAATTATGAAGTTACCTAAAATCTGGTACTGTTGAAAATACTTCAGGATACCCTACAGATATTTATGGAAGGCCACTAAACCCTTAAGACACTCATATCCTCTTGTGGCAGCTGGAGGTCGCCACACCCTGAAAAACCTGAATTAGGACACCAAATTGCACCCTCAGCACGAAGTAAAACCCATGTAGACAATTCCATAGCCAATCCTAGGATATCCTGAGTTGGAATGGCCCCATAAGGATCCTCGAGTCCAACTCCTGGCCCTTCACAGGACAGCCCCAACAATCACACCATGAATCCCCAGTCAAACCCTCTTCTGCTTTGTGCACTCCTGGACACCTGATGTTGTGCTGGACTTGGTCTGGACCCTGGGAAGGTGCAGAGTTGTTCTGGTGGGACTGGAGAAGAAAGCAGCCAAAAAGAAGTTCTGGTTTGTGCCTGGTCACTGTAAGGAGTGGTCTGAAATGCAGGGTGGTTGAGCTGGAACTGCAGACAAGCACATGGCTGCTTCCCAACTCTGACTTTGCCCAGGGTTTTCAAATGACATGTGAACAAATCCTACAAGATCCCAAACATCCTCATCTTCCTTCTGATCAGCTGAGACGTAATCACTGAGGTTTATTTGAACTGAAGTGTGCAGTGGCAGATGTTGGTGACCCTCTGTACAGGATATCCTGTTTTGGGAAAAAAAAAAAATCCAATCCTGTTGGATCCAATAAGCTGGTCTTGAACAGGATCCTTCAACATTTTATAACACACTGAGTGTCAAAATATCTGTTGAATGCAGTGGCATAATTTGAATGGTTGTGAAGAGGGATTTTTGACAAGAACATACAGAGAGAGAGTACAAGGGGAGTGGCTTTAGGCTGAAGGAGGGTAGATTTAGACTAGGTATGAGGGAGAAATTCTTCCATGTGAGAGTGGTGAGGCACAGGAATTGGTTGTCCAGAGAAACCCTGGATAATTTTTCCCTGGAAGTGTTCAAGGTCAGGTTGGATGGGGCTTGGGGAAGCCTGGTGTAGTGGGAGGTGTCCCTGCCCATGGCTGGGGTTGCAACAAGATGATCTTCCACATATTTCCCAGCCCAGAATATTCCATGATTCCATGAAGATTTGGTCAAGTCAATACGTTTCTGAATTTCTGAAGACAGAAACCTGTGTCTGGTCCCAGTGTATTCATTTTCAAGGGGGAGTCACTAGGGAAAAAGCCATGAAGGTTTGTAGTGAAACAGGCCACTAAACATATTCCAGCACAAAGCTGACAACAGCTAGGGCCACATGTGATATGCCTCTGGAATCCTAGCAGGGTTGATTTATCTTGGTGTTAGGCCTAATATACTTAGGAGCCCTTTATAAATAACCCAGGACCTTTTGCACTTGCTGTTTTACAGACTTGCTTTGTTTATTTGACTGGTTGAGCTGGGCCTGTAATTTTTAATGAAAATAAACTCCTTGTCAAGGACCTTTTCCTTTTGGGACCTTCCAAAGGACACATACAGCAGAGAGCAATTCTGTGCTTCTTCCCTGCTTTCCAGCAGTCCCATTAGTTTTTATCTCTTTGGCTTATGAAAGGCAAGGCCTGGGGAAAGGTTAACTGAGCCCCTGTGGGCTGTGGTTTCTTCAAGCTTTCAAAGTGGAATTATAAAGATCATAGAAACACAGAAAGGTTTGGGTTGGAAGGGACCTTAAAGACCATCTAGTTCCCTTCCATGGGCAGAGACACCTTCCACCATCCCAGGCTGCTCCAAGCCCCATCCAGCCCAGCCTTGAACACTTTCAGGGATGGGACATCCACAGCTTTTCTGAGCAAGTTTTCTAATCCTGGGTTTAGTTTCTCTGAGGGGTAGGCACTCAACATGCAAGTAGAGCTCAAGTTGACCCCAAAGGATCAAGAGGAATCTACAGAGGAGGGTGGGTGAGAGGCAGACAGGTGACTTTGGTAGGAGGGTAAATCCCACCTGTTCCTTCTCCTAATATCCAACCTAAACCTCCCCTGACACAGCTCCAGCCCTTCCCTTGGGTCATGTCACCGGTCACCAAAAGGAAGAAATCAGCCGATAGGAGAAACTATATTTGCTACTTCTTCATTTATCACTGATTTTTTTTCTCTTCTGCCCTCTGAACTTCAGGTATTCTCCATCTGGGATGAGTTGGTTCATTTTTTGCTATACAGCTGTTTTGCCCCTGTACTTTGCTCGTCTCTCACACCAGCATTTTTCTTCTAACAGATCTCTGGGATCAGCAGAGGGAGTGCAAGAGCAAGGAAAAGAGAAATGCACACGCTGAATGTGCCGGGGTTTGATCTGAGGTGCTCCATGAGCCTGGCTCAGGGATGAATGAGCCCTCTGGAAAAGAGATCCTTCTGCTGAGTGAGTCTTTCCTCATTTTCGCACAAAAAAGGGACATCAGACATTCTCAGTAATCTTTCTTCTCCTGGTGGATATGAGAAAATCTCCTGATTACATTACAGCAGCAGCACAAAAAAGCAAATCAAGTAAGTGTGAAGTTAGGATCCAAGTTAAAAGATTTTCAAACAGATAATTTAGAAATCAACAACATTCACACACAAACACACAGAAAAAATGTAGAAACTTGTGAAAATCACCTAGTCAGCTACTATTTCACCATTTCAGAGAGAACAAAGGGGATGAAGGGCTTTGTTCAGCAAAGTGACTCGGTGACCCTTGGTTTGGCAATGACAAATGTTGTCTTTGTTATCCAGAAAATCCAAGGTCCTCACATCTAGCACATTGCACAAGGTTGCATTTAAGCGCCACTGAGGCCAAGGAGATTTGGGCACACAGCTGAGAGTGCTCTGCTGAACCACAGCCCCAGCCTGTAAATATTTGTTAACTTAGCCCAAGAACACAGGGAACACAAATCTTATGGATCCAACGAGTGGCTGGTGTAGCAGTCAAGGCACTCGACTCTTTCTCTCATTTAACAAAAACAGAAAAAATATAAAGTACTTAGCTCTTCAAATATCTGCCCTTTATTAATCTTTTCCCAGGAATTATTAGCCCAATAAGCAAGAACATCACATGGCTACCTATAAGCACAAGGTATTATTGCCCATTCCATTTGCACTGGAAAAAAAGCAGAAATATATCTCCCCAAAGCATTTAAACTGTGTCATTAAGATAAAGCCCAAAACATCAAAGGCCTTTTCTCACATCTATTTGCCTCACCATGTGATGGGACCATTTTTTCAGTGTCAGTTCCCCAAATATGGCACAATAGTTATGACTACAAACGACCTAAAGGAGAAAAACACCTAAGCCAACACTCACAAGGGATCTCAGGGGTTTCAGGTCCCCTTACCCAGTTTGATGTAGGCACCATGAACATCCAGCCCCACCTGTCAGCTGAAAGGGTGCTTAGATATTTTGCTGAATTTGAGTTGCACCCAGCCTATCCTGTGTCTGATCCCAGGCTGGGGAAGCTGTTTTCTGTACAATACCACTGAGAAATGCCCACCAGGAGACAGCTCCTAACTCCCCAGCCTCTGCACTCCTGAGGAACACTTTAACTGGGAACACTGAATGTCCAAGGTGAGGCATGTGGCTTCAGTAAAAGCAAAGTGTTCTCAAGATGCTGTGGTTCTCCTCTTGGAAAACTTCTGGAAGAGCACTTTCCCTGGTGAACCTTCCTAGGACCACTGCTCTGGAGATTGTTAGGCTTCTGAAAACCAGGCTCCAGGAGTAATTTCTTGGGCTGGCCCTGACAGAGTCCATTGAAGAAGGGTTGGGTCCAGCTGCTGCAAGCAGTGAAGTTATTTAATGAATAATCTTCTGTAATAATTGTGACAGAAACATCCCTTGCTGTGCACAGGGTCTGCCCACCAGCCCTAGGGAATCTGCTCTCATCCAGGCTGCAAAAGACCCTTCTGCAGAGCAGAGCCCAGGGAGCAGCAGACCTATGCCTACAGAGGCTTTCTACCCTTGTGCATGGCACTGTCTGGAACAATGACATCCTGGGGCTGTTTTTCTGACACCAGTAGGTTTTCCAGCACCAGTTTGCTGTGAGTGGCTGCAATTTTAGCAGAGCCTGGAGCAGCAGGGGAGAAACACTAAAGAAAATTCATTGCAAACTTGCTGTGGGTGCTACAGCAGCAAGCTGAGAGCTCTGGAGTGTCAGGGACTGGAAAAGGCCTTGGCTATCCAGATGGGAGCCTGTGGAGGGCTCTTGGTTTCACTTTATGTGTCTTCCTTCTCTTGTGTCCCAGAGCTGTGGTGCCTGGAGGTTTGGTTAACCACACTGGGGGCATCCACCTGAGCCAGGAAGGCAGGAGATGTGGAGGAGCCTTGTGACATTCCAGTGCCCAGGTGACCAGCCATGGCCCATCCCTGACATCCACAAGCCACGTGAGTTGTTACTCCCTCTCTGAGGGCCAGACCTGTTTTACAGCTCTCACATTTCCTACCAGCACAGGGTGGTGAAGGTTATCAACGATGATTGTTTGATGTGTTTAATTAGCCTGCAGTTAATTATATAATATTTCTTTATAAACTCATGAAAGAGAGCTGCCAGCATGGCTGATGCACTTATTCACATGGCCTGCCTGGGAGATAGCCAAGTTGGCCTTGTTCAAGTGTTTTAGGCTTGGCTCAGGAACAGTCCACGCCAGCTGGAGTTACAAAGACCTGTTCCCAGGTGTTCTCTTTTGTTCTATTTAATCTGTTTTATTCTATTTAGCCTTTTATTTGTCCTTGATGTTTTCTCCAGGAAGGTTAGTGGGGAGGAAAGAAGAAGTGAGTTTGACTTGTCATGAATTACTTTTCTTCTGCCTCCTCTTCTAAGACCATGGAGTTTTCCTTAGGACCCTTTCCTGGCTGTCCCATGTGGGGAAGCCCAGGGTGATGGTGCTGCAGGGCTCCTGGAGAGGTCAGTGATACCCCACATGTGCCTGGGCCAGTGCTGGGCTGAGAGCAGCTGGGCCTGCAGCTCTCCCAGCCCAGCCACTTGTCCCAGCCAGCCCCACTGTCCCACTGCCCACCACAGCCAGGTGAAACTGTGCTCCAAAAAGGAGTCAGGCTGCTCCAAAAGAGGATTGATTTACCAGCAGATCAGTGGCTGTTTGAGGCCGCACCTCAAGCCTCCAGCCTTCTCTGTCCCTACATCCATGCCCTCATCTGATGCCTCTTGTCCAACCCACAGTGGTGTTTTCCTCCCCAGACTGGTGGCAGGGTCTTGAGATGCCTCCAGAAGGAACTAGGTGTTCCCAAATGTAACTGAGTGTCAAGGCACATCCTACAGCTCCTCCTTCCCAATCCAGCATGTGTCCCACCCTGACTTAACTCCAAACCTGAGACTTCCACCTTCCTACATCCTCTCTCACTTTTTATTACAGACAAGTCTGGTGCGATGGAAAATGCAACATAAACCAAAGTACAACGGTACAGGGCTTGCAGAAACTCCACAGTGAAGTGCCCCCTTTCTTTTCAGGGGTCAGAGCTGAGAAATGGTCATGAGCTCTTTTTTTTCCTCAGAAGGGGATGAATCCACAGCTTGTCCACCCTGGACAGCAGCAGGGCTGGGCTGGGCTCAGAGCAGTTTGTGTAGAGAGAACATTGTTCTCCAACACCCCTGGGGCTGGTGGTTCCCAAAAACAAGACAGACCAGTGATGGTTTATGGTCTCCCCAAAGTGCCAGTGACAGAGAGGGGTTCCAAGGCCCCAGGGAAAGCTTTGCAAACCCAGCAGGGATGCTCTTGGCACAGCAAAGTGCTTTGACACCACAGCCCAGTTTTTTTTTTTCCTTGTTTTCCTAAAGAAGGGAGATTTATGTGAGTAATCCAGCCAGTTTAAACCCAAATGACGCTGAGTAGAAGAGCCCTCGAGGAGATTTTATTCCCTCCAGATTTGCAGGGGAAAAACTACCCCTGCCCTTGGGACTGTGGCACTGAGGGGCCCCTCCCTGTGCTTGGCAGGATGCAGGACAGAGAATCACTGGTGCAAAAATGGCCTGAGTTGTGCCTCTCCACCCTGAAGGATGTGCCTGAGGGTCCTGGGGCCATCCAGAGGGACCTGGACAAGCTTGGAAAGTGGGCCATGGGAATCTCATGAGGTTCAACAAAGCCAGGTGCTGCACCTGGGTGGGGGCAATGCCTGTTATCAATCCAGGTACAAGACAGACATGAACCTGTAGAAATGGGTCTAGAGAAGGGCCATGAAAAAGATCAGAGGGCTCCTCTAGCAGCTCTGCTCTGGAGGCAGCCTAGGACAGCTGGGGCTGTCCAGCCTGGAGATGAGAAGGCTCCAGGAAGACCTTTCCAGTGCCTAAAAAGGGCATATAGGAAAGATGAGAACAGACTTTTTAGCAGGGTCTGTAGTGATGGTTCAAGGGGCAATGGCTTTAAATTGAAAGATGGTCAATTTAGATTCAATTTTAGTAAGGAGTTGTTTTTTTTTTACAGTGAGGGTGGTAAAACACCAGCACCCAGCTGCCCAGAGAATTGGTGGATGCCTCATTCTTGGAAACATTCAAGACCAGGTTGGATTGGGCTCTGATCAATGTGGTTTAGTGGAGTCTGGACTAGATTACTTTTTAAGGTCCCTTCCAACCCAAACCATTTTATGATTCAATGATCCATGGAAGCTACTCTACCACCTGCCTCTACCCAGCCTCCATGCAGCTATTCTCATCCATGCCACACTGGCTTTTAAAGCCCCTCCTGGTCTCCTGTGCCAGGCTGGATCAAGGCTTGTGGAGGGCTGGATGCTGGGCACCGCCTCTCTTTGCTGTCCACAGAACACTGACTTCCATAAATCCCATTTGCAGCTATTTTTCAGGAGGGGACAGTGACACTGGAGTAAACCACAAGACCAGGTGGTTTTTCACCCAAGCTGTCTCTCAAACCAAATTGGTGTTCCAGGCCAGTTGTCACTGCAAGTCTGTTCTGGACAGTGTGTCTGAACCTCTCCATGGTTTAACAGAGGAGACCTCATGGCATCTCCTTTCACCTTCAGCAGGACAGGGAGGCCGGGACAACCTCTGCTTCCCAACAGGAGGATGCAGAGGAAATGCTCCATTCGTTAGGGCTCATTCCCCATCCAGGGCCGATGGCTTACAGCCATCAGTAGATGATGGGACCAGGCAAGCCTGGCCATGTGCAATGGGAGGAGGAGAACTGAAAGGGTAGGACGCTTGGATTCATCGCTCTGGGTTGTCATCTCCCCCCTGGATTTATCACCCATGGCTAATGAGAGGCAGCCAGCGCTGTGTGATGTGGACGAGCCCCGGCTCGGCGCTCGCAGGCAGGGAGGGCAGGGTTTGCCACGATCTGGCAAAGGGCTCTCGGATGCTCCAGCTCAGCTCGTGTCCTCAGGAGTTCTCGGGCTGAGCCGGGGGTGGTGGGGAAATGTGAAGGGCAGCAAAAGCGAGACAGGCTCTGCTGGGGCAAGCACAGCCCTGAGCCAAGCTTTCCTTCTGGCAGCTGGCACCAGGCATTCAGGGGATTATATTTTCTTTCTTTCTTTCTTTCTTTCCTCCTTTTATTTATCTATCTATCTATCTATCTGTCTATCTATCTATCTATCTATCTATCTATCTATCTATCTATCTATCTATCTATTTTCCTCCTCAAGTGTCTTGTATGGGCCCTTCAGGGGAGAAGATTATTTAAATCTGACGTGTCCCCTCTGGTCCTTCTAATGTTGCCAACCCCACTGCGGATGCTTTTCCACCTTCGCTCAATGTTCCATCTGCCAGGAGCTGCGGATCCCACCCTCCACTGAGCCAACCCCCAGGCCCTTCTTGGCTGGAGGAAGAGGAAGCCGCCCACACCACCCCGAGAATCCCCACATTGTCTTCCTCACTCCTGGGAAGCCCCGGTGACAGAGCCAGGGCTGCGACTGAGCCTCAGGAGGGAGGGGAGGAATCTCGGACAGGATGCGAGGAGCGGCAAGGACCCGCAGCACGGGTTTGGTTTGGCAGCCCCGTTCAGACAATAAAAGGTCAGGCTGCAGAGAAGCTTGTTTTGTTGTTGGTTTTTATTTTATTTTGTTTTATTTCCCTGGCTCTTATTCAAGGCTGTGTCCTTAAGGACGGGGATTCTCTACGCTGGTGGCAGGCTGAGAGCCCGGGTGGGCGGCTGGGTCTTTGTCTGGCGGGGCTTTTAGTGTGCAAATGATTTTGCTGGAGCACAGGCTGCGAGAGGAGGAGGCTGGGCTGGGTGTGAGCTCAGGGCAAGGAGATGAAACTCTGCAGCAGGATTTGGTTTGGTTCAATATCTGAAGTATCTTCTTTTTCACAGTGAAGTTTTTTAGAGGTTTCCAGGGGACCCAGAAGATTAGGAATTGAAGCACATGCTGGGGAGGAAGCTGCATATGTGGAATAAAATGAGGGCAAACAGCCCCAGGCAGAGCCTGAGATGAGGCAACAGGAGGGTCTGTATGGAAATGGTCACAAAGGGTTTGACAGTGTGCTGCAGTGGTCTCAGCAGATCAGCTGCTTCACCTTTGATTTTGGGTAGGATTTGACGTATTTGAAATGGTGCTGCTGCTTCCTAATCTTTTTGGGGCAGGGACAGTCTCCTAAAGCTGTGCATCCTAAAGCTGTGCACCTTCCGCTGAATCACTGTCCCTGGAAGTGTTCAAAAGACACATGGGGACATGGTTTAGTGGTGAACAAAATGGTGCTGGGTTAATGATCTTAGAGGTTTTTTCCAACCTTAATAATTCTGTGATTCTGTAATCACACCCAGCCTGATCCACAGCCCAAGGGTCAAAGACCAGAGCACTCTGCTATCGTATACAAAGGGGTTTGCAGGGTCACTGTGGCTGTGCCCCTCCTCCAGCTCAGGGAGGTGAGTTCAGGTCTCACCTGGTGTATCCTGCCAGGCTCCCCACAGCCATCTCCTCTCCCTGGCCACTGTGAAAAGAGACACAATGAACCCTCATAAGCTTAGAGGCTGCCATAATATCTGTCTTCTATCTGAGTTTCATACAAACTTCAGGACAAAGGAAACCGGTTTTTGGATGTAGAACAGCTGCCTCAGGCTCAACCCAAGCAAGCCTGGAGCTCAGATCCTTGAAAGATGCAAAGTCCTTGATGCATGGGCCAACATCTTCTCCTGGTCTCTGGTAGCAATGCTAACATGGTACTAAGCCCCAGGAGCCTGCTGAGCAGCAAAACTGCCTTTGTGGGCCAGACATGTCTAGGGGTGATGTCAGGCTAGTAATAACAACAGGCTGATTGTTAATAAAAACAGTCTGATCTAGAATCTGATTCACGAAAGCATAAAGAACAGAAATATAAAAAAAATGCCAGTCAACGTGGTTTTCTGGAACAGGAGTCTTGTCATTACTTTAGATCATAAGGTTGGCCCATAAACATAACTGTGTATGCAACATGCTTGTAAAATATTAGATTTGTACAGTGTAGTGTTCCAGTGGGGGTAAAAAGCTCCACACATCAGTAGAGCACGTGTTGAATGAGCTAAGAGTTGGCTGTCTGACAGATCTCAAAAAGTGGTGATCAGTGGGCAATCACCAGGGCCTGGATCTGTTTCTTCAGTGGAAAATCCTTGGCCCAAAGCTGTGTAGCCTTTTCCCCAGTGAGCTAGAAATGTGAAATTGCTCCTGATGAAGCTGTGATGGGAGAAGAATGGGGTGGAAAAGGACAAACACCCACAGGGACTGGTCAGGCCTTCATAGTATGAAGCTAAGAATCATAGAATCATTAAGGTTGGAAAAGACCTCTAAGTGCATCAGGTCCAACCATTAACCTCGAACCACCATGTTCTCCACTAAACTGTGTCCCTAAGTGCCACATCTACAATCCTTTTAAATACCTCAAATCCCCACTCCAGGGATGGTGACTCCTCAGCTTCCCTGGCTGACCTGTTCCAGTGCTTGATCACCCTTTCTGAAAAGAAACTTCTGAAAAGAAATTTTTCCTAACGTCCAATCAAAACCTCCCCAGGTACAACTGGAGGCCAAATCCTCTTGTCCTGTTATTTGTAACCTGGGAGAAGGGACCAACTCCACCTGTGTCCAGCCTCCTCCTTTCCTCCAGGCCTCAGCTCCCTCAGCCACTCCTCATCAGAGTTGCTCTCCAGACCCTCCCCAGCCCCACTGCCCTTTTCTGGATATGCTTTGGCACCTGCATTTCCCTGCAGACTTCAGTCCATCCATCTGGAAAGGACTCCAATGGTGGGTTGAGGGATCAAAATGTGAGGGGCCCCAGCTCAGCCTCTTCAGGACATGATGGATCACATGGCAACAGCTGATGGAGACAGAGACATCCCTTTGCAGGGCTTTGAGTGTGGTAAATCTGCATCTCATGATAGGAACACTCTCAAGAGAAAACATAAGACAGGTTGAGTTGAGGGTGCGTGTAGGGAAGTGATTTAACTGCTTTAGATGAGCCTGAAATCCACATCTGATGAGTTGTGGATGTTAAAATCCTTTGACAATCTGTGGATGCCCCGTCCCTGGAAGTGTTCAGGGCCAGGTTGGACTGGGCTTGGAGCAACTTGGGATAGTGGAATGTGTCATGTGCAGGGAGCTGGAATCAGATTATCTTTGAGACCCTTTCCAAGTCAGACCATTCTGTGATCCCAGGATTCTGTGACACTCAGTACAATCACACTTTAGAGAGGATACTGAGCTGTCTGTGGGGTGAGCAGGAAGCCTGGACATAATTCCCTCTGCAGCCATGGACATTTTAGCCATAACAGACGGAGCTGGAGGAGACAGGTGCAGTGTCAGGAGAAGTACATGCCCCAAGGGGAGTGTCTGTCTGGAATCTCCTTCACTAACCCAGTTTTGCACTCTGTGAGCTATAAGATGTCCTTTCTTCTCCAGGATCTTCATAGGACTATATGATGATTCAGGCTGGAAGGAGGTGTCCTGCTCAAAGCAGGGCAGTTATGGGGGTCAGCCCAGCTCCTCACAGCTTTACCCTGAGATATTCCCAAAGTGGAGACTGGATGGAACAAATTGAGGAACTGCAAACAGAAGGACTAGACTTCTCTTCCCAGATGTGTCTCTTCTGCAGCTGGGGTAGTCACAGTCGTGCCTCTGCATTACCCAGCTGTGTTGTCTCACTCAGCCTAGCAGATTTGCAACGCAGACAGAGACACGAGATAGTATTTGGCAGCTCCAGGTGAGTTTTCATGATAAGCCCTTTATCACAGCCCTTGTTTTGAGTGCTGAGCACCCAGCCATGAAAACCGAGTGCCTTGGACTGGGCCCCCCAAAACCAGCCTGGCCGTCCTTGCCTGTCACCCACGGCTGCCTGAGCGCTGCAAAACAAGGCGGCGTTGTTTGTTTTAGAGATCAAAGCTCATTTAAATGCATTGCTTCTCCCTGTCTCCACCTGATATCCAGACAAGATGCCCTGGCTTAGGTGAGTCAGCCCCTGGCTGAAGTCAGCCGCAGTTATCTCTGCGAGGCGGAGGCAGCTCTTGCGTCCTTCTGCCAGCGCCGACCCGCCAGGTCTCTCTAATCACCTCCGCCCCCGGTCCTTGGACCGAGCCCGGCTTGGCCGTGGCACGTCCCTGGAGGCTGCCCGGCTGCTGTGGGAGAGCAGCGCTGCCTCTGCTCTGCGAGCCCCAAGGGAGATGTTGCAACAGCAACCAGCACCTGCAGCCAGGGAAGGGCATTTTTCACAGCCACTGCTTCTGCACGGAGCTCCCCGGCTGCGTGCGGCACATTCAGCTCTCCGGTGGGATGCGGGAGAGGCTATCAGTTGAGTTTTTGTTTTTTTTTTTTTTTTTTTGTAACGATGAGCTGACAAAGCTCCAGGTGGCTGCTTGGCAGTCACGCTTTTCTCGGTTGCTGACGCCGACAGCGAGTGACTCAGCCCTTTCCAAGCTCCCTGCAAGCCTCTTCTCCTCCTGCCACTCAAATGTTCCTTCTCTCCGATGGTTAAAACAAATTCTGCCTCGAGGTTCTGTCCAGCGAGCGGCTCAGACAGGGCAGCACGGCTCCTTGCTGTGGTCATGGCATGGAGCAGGGATTTGCAGGATTCCCTTTCTGAACCGTGGGGGTTGTTGTGTGAGCCTGGGCAAAGAGTTTCTCCTTCCCCTCCTTGTTCTGTTTCCCAGGGAAAGCTCCCAGGGCAAAACCCACCCCTGGTGATCTGCATTCCTGTACCTTTGCCAAGCAGTGCCTAATTCCCCACTTGACTTTTCAGCTATATTTGTTGCAAACATTTTAATTTTCTTTCCAACCCAAGAGCTGCCCTACATTTTCATCTCTATGAGCATGGGAGTTTCCAGGTACTGCAGCACAAGCAGGGCAGTGCTTCCCACCTTCCAGCACCATGTGCCCAGAGCCAGTGGGTCTGCCAGGTCCTGGGGGAAGGTGAGACCTTTGCCCTGCACAGCTGATGGTTCAAGACTCCCTGGGCACAGGGGGAAGTGGGGAGACCCTTTCAGGCAGCAGGATGTCCTCAGGTGGAGGTGTTGCAAAAGGGCTGATCCCCAGCAGGTAGGTGGGATCAGTGATGAGAGCTGTGCTGTCCCCAGGAAGAGCCAGTGTTTGCCATGGCAGCCAGCAGCAGTCCAAAATAATCAAAGGAAGGTTTCATCATGGTTCAGAATGTACCAAGGCACCCCTTGGAAAACATTTTTTAATCCAGTCTTAAGAGGCTGGACTGTGGCTGGTTTAGACTTTACTGGAGATCCTGCAGTCTTTGTCTCCTTGCTCTGTGGAGTCCTGGCTTGCTGAGGTGGGTTAGGAGCATGGACAGGGAAAGCTGTGAACCATGGGTCATCTCCTAAGGCTTTGAGGTCTCCAGTATGGATGTATCTGCGTGAGCTGAGAATTCTGGGGGTTCCTCTGTGGTGGTGGAGCTCTGAAAGGAGTATCCATAACCATCTGAGATCAGTCCCTCCTGAATCTGTGGTGTCCCTTGATCTGATGACTGGAAAGGGGGTCAGGGATAACCCAAACTGTGGATGTCTGCCTTGAGGTGGGGGCAGATCTCATTGATTTTGTTGTTGGCAGTACTGAACACACTGCAGGGGGGCTGTGATGGGCCTTGCAGGTACCAACATCCTCTGCTGAGAACAATTTAAGGCACTGTAGACCATGGCACCCATTGGAAGAGATCAGAGAATCATAGAATAGAAGCATAGAATGGTTTGAGTTGGAAAGGAACTTACAGATCATCCAGTTCTACCCCTGCCTCCACCATGGGCAGGGACATCTTCCACCAGACCAGGTTGCTCCAAACCCCATCCAACCTGGCCTTGAACACTTCCAGGGATGGGGCATCCACAGCTTTTCTGGGCTGATCCCTGCAAGTGGCCAGCTTTGCTTTTTCCAGAACCCCCCTATTTAATGAACTTTCATAGTACTCCTCTTAGGGAAGGCAGGGATTTGTGCATGGAGTGGCAGCAGCCTAGCATGGAGAGTTGGGATCTGGCCTGCAAAGGGGTGCACGTTTTTGGGTGACGGAGAGCAAGGAGGAATGCAGCAGGTAGGAGACAGCATGTACAGGCAGGAGTGTGGGTGGGTGTTTCTCCAGCACACAAGCCGTGTTCAGCAGTCCCCCTGGCCCTCCTGCTTGAGAGGAGAGGCAGCAATTAGGCTGATTGAAGGCCCAGTTGCTTCTTGCACAAGGAGGAGGCAGTGCCCCTTGCAGCTGTGGTTCAAAGCCTGCAGGAGATAAGGATCTGCTGTGCCAAGCATTTGGGAAGTGCTGGGGGAATCCAAGGACAGCTCTGGCCACGCCACACTGCTTCACCTCTATCTTCTTCCCACCTGGCACCTGGCTTAAAAGCCTTCCTGAGCCTAGAGCAGCACAAGGGGAGTTTCCTCCCCACTCTTCCATGCAACCCCATGTAATTACTTGTGAGCTCGCAAATTTTGTGTCAGCTTTCCTTGCTTACCAGCCTGTTTATGCAAGATCCAACTCCTCAGCCTCCATGCAGACTCTGGTCTTTGCCTTCCTTGGTTATGGGAGCAAAGTTTAAAACACAACTGATTTCATGAGAAGATCAGGGGGAGTGTGTGTAGTGTCTCCTCTGGGTGTATTCCAGGGTGTCCAATCAAGGTTAGGCCATACTGTACTGGATATAAAATCACAGAATGGTTTGGGTTGGAAGGGGCCTTCAAGATCACAGAGTTCCAAGTGCCCCACCATGGCCAGGGAAACCTTCTCCTAGATCAGGCTGTTGTTCCAAGCCCCATCCAACCTGGCCTTAAACACTTCCAGGGATGTGGCAGCCACAGCTTCTCTGTGCCAGGACCTCACCACTCTCACAGGCAAGAATTTCTTCTTTGTACCTAATCTAAAGCTCCCCTCTGCCAGTTTGAAGCCATTCCCTGTTTTCCTGTCACTCCAAGCCCTTGCAGATTCTCTCTCCAGTTCTCTTGTAGCACTGGAAGGTGCTCTAAGGTCTTCCTGAAGCTCTCTTTTCTCCAGCCGGAACAAACTCCCCCATACACTTCCCCCCTTGGCCAGAGTTCAGCTCTGCCTTTGCCTCCCACATCCTGATAATTCCCATTAGCAGGCACACAGGGATGTACAAAACAGTGAATGCTTTTTATTTCGCTGCTGGAGTGTAACCACTGTAATTTCATAAAACTCAAAAAAACAACAAAAAAAAAGTGATTACCGAAGGCATACATTTTTTTTTTTTCCTTTTTACACAAGACTTTAAGTAAACAGACAAGTTTCTTTTTAAAAAGGTTATAAAGTGTCAAGATCCTATACCTCATCTGCATATTCAAAGTGATGCCATCTGATACAAAAAGCATTTGGGTACAATAATTTAGCTATGGCTCAGACCAAAAAAAAAACCAACCAACCAAAACAAAACAAAAAACCAAAACCAAAAAAACCCAACAAAACAAAAAAAAAGTCATCTGGGCTTAATCTACACACTACTATGGTCGCCCAGGGGGTTAAAAAGGAAAATATGCAGTTCTTTGTTGCACAGAAAGGAACAGCAGGGAAGTGGAGAGTTCATTGGGAGATCATCGTCTGAAGGGAAGCGGTGGAACGCCCCCTCCCCGGGAATGTCTGCAAGAGCCTGGCCCAGGACCCCCCCTCTGTGCCAAGAAACCAGCCACATTTGTCTCCCACCAGACAGAATCCCATCCAAACCCACCCGCCAAGCTGCACCTACCCAGCGTGCTGGCAGCAAATAAGACACAAGACCTTGGAAACTGCATGGAAGTCACGAATCTCCCTGTGTGCTTTCCCACTGGGACTAATAAAAACCAAACAAACCCAATGAAAAAAATAAAAAAGGAAACGACTCGTTCTATTGTGGGTAGAGCCAGACTCTGCTTTCTCGGGAAATCTGTTCCTCATAAACCTCTGAAGCTCCCAGTCCAAGCACCAGTGTCAGCCTTACTGCAAGACTCATGAGTTTACAAATGCAAAGTCTTTAAATGTGTGTCACCAGAAATTTCTGAAATGAAGAGCTGGACATTTGTGATAGCCACATTTCCTGCCTTCCCACCATCCCACCCCCTCCACGTGCTGCATCTGACTGGAAAACAAACAACAGAAGGGATATTTGAGGGCATATGTGTGCTGTGTGCCAGTGGTGGGAGGACACAGCTACAAGTTCTTGCTCAGATTTATTCCCTCACATGAGGCTCACCCATGACTGACTCCTGGGTAAAGGCTACAGGCTCTTGGTTTGACGGCATTTCTGCTTTGCCATCCCTTGGGTCTCCAAAGTTCTTACACCAGTTTGGACCCTTGTCCCTGCAAATTGTGGTGGCTTTCCATGGAGGGTGAGCAGGTGGATAGGGGTGAGAAATTTTAAAAGTCAGTTTGAGCCTTTTCTTCTGGTGAAAAGGGCAGGATGAGGTGACTGGTTTGTAGTCAAAGCCATGGGGGTGTCTGTTCCCTGATATCTGCCAAGACTCAATGGAAACCATCAGAGCAGTGACAGCATTGGCCAATACATCAGATTTTTAAGGCTCTCCTTTCAGCATCTTGGCATTTGAGGTGAAATGAGGATTAGTGTACAAGGAGAGAACCCAAGACCAGCCCAAACCATGAGTCCTTGGCTGCTTAAGCCTTGCTGTGGTGTTGTCTACTGAGCTTCAACCATCCCTCCTGCTTAACTGTCTCAAGACTTTTGAGCTCTTGAGTTTTCTAACCCAAGTTCCCCTTGGATGTCCTCTCAATTTCCCCAACCTGTTGCTTCTGTAACCCTCTCTAGGCTGAAACATTGAGGAGCTGGTATTTCAGAGGAAGGAGTCCAAGTCCATATAAAAAAAACCCAAATATTTGCCCGTCCAACCCAGAGAAACTTTTGAATTCAGCCCTCCATGCAAAACAGCAGCTCCTGGGCTGCCAAGGTGTCCTTTCCACGGAAGCAGCACATTTTAGGGTTAAAGGGGAGATATCCATGAGAAAAGGAAAAAAATACCTAGTACAATTAAATCAGCATGATTTGGTTTGGTGGTTGTTTTTGATATTTTTTGCAGTGACTCATAAACTGAGGAGGATCAGGATGCCACTCTGCTAGCCAGATACCCTCAGGATTTGGCCACACGGCCAGGTCAAGGACTGCTTTTATACCAGAAGCTCCCTCATTTTAAGGTGATTGGGTTGATGCTACATAAAGCAAAGCCTGTCCCCCTCATGTTCCCTCCAAGCCAGCCCAAGTTGAGGCCTGAGTGAAGTTTCACTCAAGAGTGGCCAAAAGAGGCTGAATTCAAATCCCTCTGTCCCCAGCCTGACTCCAACTCAAAGGCATCGTGGCTGAATCCCAGGACCTCTTGCCCTGGTCCATGTTCCAGGTGATGCTGCCACGAGCACAGGTGAGGAAAACTCATCTTGCCAGGAGAGAAACATCTCCAAGCCCATAAATCAACAGGTCCCACAAGGAAGGGCATGGGATCAGGAGGATTCCTGGCTAGCAGAGATTGGGGCTGTCACCACCACAACGCCAAACCACCTCCTATGTCCCTGGGGAAGAAGCAGCACCTATTTTAGCAGCAGGAGGACAGACCCAAGCAGGAAGGGGATGGTGACCCACCCAGCAGGGTGCTGTAATAGAGGGTAAGGCCTTTTTATCAGCCCAATTCACTATTCCAAATCAACCCAGACCCTTTGGCCATTGCTGCCTTCTCCATGAGCCATGGGGACCAACAGCCTGGGATAGAGCAGGGGACTCCAAGGGACTTTAAGGGACTGAGAGCTGTCCCACAGTGTTGGACAGGTCCAAGGTGTGTGGTTTGACAACTCCAGGGCCATGTGCAGAAGGTCCCCCTCACTCAGCACCACAGCTTATCCCAAAGGATGGCCTTCCCTGCATTGCAGTGGGGCTGGCCCCATCAGAACAGGTGAAGTGGTGCTGGAAACAGCTCCAAACACCTCTGCTGCCCACCCATGTGGTGGTACAAAGCAGTCTCCAGCCTCTGCAGGTACTGAAGGTGTCTAACCAGCCTTCCTCACCACCTGTCCCAAAGGATGAACACCCTGAAGCAAATGTCTCTGGATATCTACATTCTGGAAGGCACACAAACCTTTTGGAGAGATCCAACACAGGGCACTGAGGGCATCTCAAGCAGGTCAGCCTAAAACCCAACGAGGTGGACGACCAGCCCTCCTTGTCCCAACAACTGTGATGCTCTGCAGCTGAGGGGTGAGCAGCAGCGAGCCCAAAGGCCACCTGGAGCATGCCCTGGGCCACATGTATGTCCTGGTGATAGTGGATGGCAGCCAGCTGTGACGGTGCTGGGGATCAAGTCTGGGGGACCATGGGTCACCTCTTGGGCTCTACTGGGCAGTGATTGGAGAAAGAAATGCCAGAGGATGTGCAGAAGACAAACAGGGTATTTTTAAAGTTGTTTTTTTTTTTTTCCTTTAATTAGCAAATTTCTTTTTATCCTCATTAAAAGAAAAAAAACATCCCCACACCCCCTATGTGCCCACTGCTCCAACTGCTGCAAGCATTCAAAGGCAGAAAGTTGAGAGATGTTTAATGTCCCAGCTCAGGGGCAGCTCTGAGCCCACCCCACCTGGGTGTGTGCCAGGGGTGCCAGGTGCCTTGGTACAGATATGGAAAAGGCAGGTGCAAAATTAGGTGATGTGCTCTTGCCAGGAACACCCAAAATCCCCTAGGAAAGCTGCAGCCGAGCCCCTCTGCCAGCAAATGCAGTGGTGATGGTGGACATGGATGTGCCATGAAAGGCACACTGTGTCCCCAGGGCACTGCAGCCAGAATTGGGATTTGTGCCACAGCTCAGGGATGGGGACACGACAGCAGAGAACCCACCACCCTGGGCACTGAATTTGGAAGCTATAAATAAGAGTACCCCACACTTTGGGGGACTCAGTACTGATCCAGCATCCCAGCAGAGCTGAGTGCCTCAAAGCCCTGCTGGCATCCCCGAGGTTCCCAGCAGTTCTGCCTTCACTGGAGCAAGTTCCTAGCGAGCCCCATCTGCAGCATCCTGGCTGGCATTGAGGCAACAGGGAGGTGGTGAGGTGACAGAGGGGCCAGGAGAAAGGGAATGGTGCTGGAGGTCTTAGCTCAGCCCTTCCCCTGGGTCACAAGGGTCACTGAGCTAAGAGCCCATCACCTCTCCCTGCTATCATCACTTTCCCCCCCGAGGCCACTGTGCCATCCCCACCTCCATCCCTGCTGCTGCAGCCCTTATTTATGGGGAAGAGGTGGGGAAAAGTTTTTCTGGGGGTGCTCTGGCCCTTATGCACCCCATCCCTTCTCAGCTGGCGCAGCCCTGCCTGCATCACCCCAAACCAAGCACCCTTTGTCCACCCCTCTCAGTGCAACGGGAGGGGAAAGGAGGGAGGAGGATGGTGATGAAGAACCGTCACATGAGCTCATTGCCTGCTAACACCGAGAGTCAAAGGGCAGTGCTGCCTTCCCTCCTCAGGGCTGCAGCTGGAGACAGCAGCCTTTTTTGGGGATCCAGCAAGACGAGTGTGCTGTGAGTGCTGGAACACAATGGAGATGTTCCATGTCCCCAGCCCAGCCCTGGCAGAGGGGCGGCGCGTGGGGAGCGCAGGGCTGGGTGAAGAGGTGAGGGGGTGGGATGTGTGCGAGTGCCTGGGGGTCTGTGCACGGATTTTGGCAAGAGGTCATTGAGGTTACATGATGCAGCATTTGTTCTTGTGGTTATGAGGGTCCTTAAATCGGAGTCTCTGCTTTGGTCGGTATTTTTCCAAGTACGTCAGCTGCTTGCTGTTGATGGCTCCTCTGCGCTTCCTGTAGGGACAGAGAAATGCCAGAAGAGTCAGAGGTGTGGCACAAGATCCCCCCAACCCCAAACCACCCCTGTTAGGATGCTGAGCTCCCCTGCCTGAAGCAGGAGGGGATTTTGGAGGCTGAAGCCAGGTGCACCCTCCAAGGACGGAGACAGGCACTGACCCCAGCAGCATTCCTCACTCACCCAGGAGCAAGTCCCAGGACAAGGAGAGCTGGAGAGGAAACGTGGGACAGAGCTGAGGTGACTGCTTAAAGTCCCTCAGGGATGCTGCCAGCAGCTGCCCCAGCCTCCTGCAAAGGCACAGGATACTCCATGCCAACATCTTGTTCACCCGTCCCCAAATAAAAGAAAAGCAACCCAGGTGTCACCAAAAAAACTAAACCCTGGGAGGACATGCCAGATCTCTCCATTCCCTCAGAGATGGACTTTCTGCCCTAACATCACAACACTGCTTCACTTACTGTCGGATGAACTGGATGGCATCTTCATACTTCATCCCACTCTCGATCAACGCCAGTGCAACAAGGACAGGAGCGCTGAAAGGCAAAAGCAGTGGCTGTCACTCCCCAGTCACACAGCCCAGAGGCTGATATCCATCATTTAAAGGTCAAGCAGAAGGCCAGGCAGCAGATCCCCCCCATGAACACTTATTCTCACTAGGGTTTCACAAAACCCTGCTCAAAGAGGGACTGGGAAAAGGAAGGAGGAGCACTGCCATGGTTGTCCCTCTCCTGTCCTTGTGAAGAGGTTGGGATAAAAACCTGCTCAAAGGGGGAATGGGGAAGGGAAGGAGGAGAGCTGGCATGGTTTTCCCTCTCCTGCATTCATGAGGGGTGGCAGCTGGGGTGCTGGGCTCAGACTCACCGCCCCAGGCCAGCCACGCAGTGCACGGCCACGCAGCAACCAGGGTCCTCGCAGAACTTGGTCTTCAACAAGTTGAGCCAATCTTCCACAATCTTGCTGGGAGGAGGCGCTCCATCATCAAATGGCCAATCCTGCAAGGTAGGGAAGAGAGAAACTCTGTCAAGTCTTTGGGGGAAACCTTTAAGGGCTTGTTTTTCACTCAGGGTGATGGTGTTTGGGGTCTCAGCTGCAGGGAGGAAGAAGAGTGCCAGAACTGGCATAGCTCTGTGTAGGCTGTTTTGTGGCATCATCTGGACCTGACTGCTTTGGCTCATGGTTTGAAGCCACACAAATCCAGGTCTGGAGTCTTTCCACCTTCTATGGCAGGTTCAGCCTTTAGGAGCACTTGTAGGATCTGCAACATGGTCCCCATGACCTCCTGCCTCTGCAGACCAGGATGGCCACCCCATGCTCCATTCCCCATCCAGATGACCTCACTGAGCTTTGGGGTGAGGCAGTTCCCATCCTCCCCCCCTGACAGCTCCTAATTCCAGCACTTCATAGCACATTGTGGGGGATTTGAACGAAGGTGGCTTGAGGATGGTTGAAATCTCAGAGCTTGCTTGATGCAGTGCTGAAATTCAGCTTCCTGCAACCTACTAGCACAGCCCTAGAGAGAGTCAAAGGGAGGGAGATCACTCCAAATGGGGCCATTTAAATACCATCCTTCAGGAAAGGACAAAGAAAAAAAAATTACCATTTTCTGAGCTTTATTTTCAAGTTGCAGGGCTTCAAAATTGGAACATGATGAGGAAGCTGGTCAAATGGGTTCTGCATTTGATACCTCTCAGCCATGGGCTCAGTTATGAGGGGTGTTGTAAAATGGTAATTTCTTTCCCAAAACAGATTTGTCAGGAGGAGCCTGGCCACTGGCTATGCAGCAGTGGAAGAGAGAGTCAGGAAGGGCAGCATCACTTGGAGAGGATGTGGCTTGGTGAGCCCCAAAGGGTGGGGGGTAGCAGGCCCTAATCCTAGATTTTGAGGTGTGAGTCATTAAGCTGCTGTGCTGGAGTCATCCTTGGTGTGAGATGGCAAAATAAGCTGCTTCACTGCAGCGTTTGGACAGGTGGTGTGACTTCTGCTGGGATTTGATAGTAAAGGAGCATACTGGGCTTCAGGATCTTTGTAGTGCTTGAGCCAGCCACCTGCCTGGCCTGTGCCTGTCCTGCAAGGCCATCTCCTCCTGCAAGGCCATGGCCTCCCTGCAACCATGAGTGCAGGTCAGGGGCTCACACCAGGGATGATACAGCACACCACAGCATCATCTTGTGATGGAATGGCTGAGATGGAAGGCACCTTCAAATATCATCTAACCCAGCCCCATGCCATGGCAGGGTCACCTTCCACTGTCCCAGGTTTTTGCAACCTGGCAATGAACCCTTCCAGAGATGGGGCAGCCAACAGCTTCTCTGGGCAACCTGTGCCTCACCCCTCTCACGATAAAAACCTTCTTCCTTATGTCTTATCTAAATCTGCCCTCTGTCAGTTTAAAGACATTCCCCCTTGTTCTATCACTACATGCCTGTGTAAATAGTCCAGCTCTCCTGCAGCCCCTTTAGAGGCTTTAAGGTCCCCCCAGAACCTTCTCTTCTCCATATAGAGACCTATATATAGAAGCATAGAATTGTTTAGGTTGGAAAAGCCCTCTAAAATCATCAAATCCTACTGTTAACCCTGCACTGCCCAGGCCACCAGTAAACCATGTAGATGTGGTCTCCAAGTGCCACATCTACAGGTCTTTTAAACCCCTCCAAGGATGGTGGCTCCACCACTTCTCTGAGAAGGCTGTTTCAATGCTTGACAACCCTTTCAGTGAAGAAGTTTTTCCTAATAACCAATCTAAACCTCCCCTGGAGCAACTGGAGGTCATTCCCTCCTGTCCTGTTGCTTGTAACCTGTGAGAAGTGACCAACCCCCACCTGGCTATAACCTCCTTTCAGGGAGTTGTAGAGAGGATAACATCTTCCCCAAGCCTCCTTTTCTCCAAGCTAAACACCCTCAGCTGCTCCTCATCAGACTTGTGCACCAATATATGTTTATATGTCAAATATATATATATCAGGATACAGATAAAAAAAATACCAAACTGTGTATACCAAATAAAAATATATACCATGAGATATATATATATATATATAAAATATACAGAGATTTTATATAATTATAGAGATATTTCTGTATCTGCAGAGATACATCTATAGAAAACCGGGTTATAGATATCTCTTGATTTACTTTATATATTTTCTATGTGGTTATAGAAACTTTGATATAGAAGCTATTTAATTTCTATTCAGTGTCTTGTATAGTTTCTCTAACTCTCCATATAAAACATATCCTAGATATGTATCTCTCCACATAAGAGAGATATAAGAGATGTAAAGAGGTACATATATCCTAGATATAGAAACCCAGACTGGAGGCTCCAGTTAGAAATGGGGTAAAATGCAGACTTTGGTGTCTAAGTGAGCAGATATGATCTCCAACATATGGATTCTATATATGTAGGATACAGCAATCTTTCCAAGATATATCCTGTAGAGACACAGATTGCATCTATATCTAGAGACATCTGCATCTGGAGGATCTGTATCTAGAGAGCCATGGGATTATCCACCTATATCCCTGAGGATCTAAGATAGAGCCTCCTCTCTCTCTAGGATACACGTTGTACAGACAGAGCTATATGAAGAGGTCCTACACACAGAGACCACCCCAGGAGACACCAGGCACTTCCAAACCCTTCCCTAAATAATGAGCAGAGCCTCACTTCCCAGCTGGAGCTGAACTCCCTGGCAGGGCTATCATGCCTGACATCATCTCCAATTACTTATCAGCCAAGATACAGCCCAGGCAGCTGCCTGCTCTGCCTTTCCCAGCTTGCTGCCTGCTCCCTTTCATCCCTCCCAGCTGCACCAGCCGGCTGCTGGAAGAGCAAAAAACCCTCACAGCACCCCCCAGGATAAGATAACGCCGCGGGTAATGAGAACCACGCGCATCTTCCACGTGGGATCAGGCGCTCTCATCCCTGGACGTTTCAGAGCCTGAGCAACAGGCAGGGAAGGCAGCTGCCGACTCAGCCGGGTGAGTCACAGTTTCGGCTGCGTGGGCAGCACTTCTCTTTTTAAAGCACCAGCCTCAGCTCAGCTCAGCTGGGCTTCCAACTCTGCTGCTGCCTCAGTGTGACGCTGTATTGGGCTACTGGGGTGTTGAACAGCCCCAAGGGATGAGATATTTAAGGGTGGTGTTGGGGCAGCCCCCCCAGTCCCCATCCTGCTGCCCACCTACCATGACAGTGATGCCGTCTTTCTCCAGGGGGGTCTTGTCATAGGTCACTTCACACACTCGCACGACCGTGGTGGCACCGTATTTCTTCAGGTCCTGGGGAGGGAAGGAGAAGGAGGGGTCTGAACAGATCCTGCCAGATGCACCCCAGTTAACCCAACACACCCAAGCCCTGTTATGACCATGTAGAGCAGTATGGACCCTAAAACAGTGCTGTGCCCCTTCTCTGAACCTCTGACCTGTGGTCCACCCAGCCTGGCAGGCACAAGGAAACATGAAATCCCAGGACACCAAAGCCACGTGGCCTCGTAGGATTTTTAACCAGCATCTTCATGACTCCTCACTCATAAGTACCAATGGAGCCATTTATTTTTAAGCCCTCACAGCCACATCAGCAGGGATTTTACACCCCAGGCAAAGAAACATCCCTGACATGGGTGCAAGTCCTCTGAAGGAGAAATTATTTGTGCCTGGTGAGGTCACACTCCTGATGCAGAAATGCATGGAGGCAGCTGTGGGGGGAGTCGTAGCATGCCCCACAAACGGAGCTCAGCATCTCACAGATGGCTCAGGGGCTCCTTCTCCACCTCGCTGCTGTATCCCATCATCACTCTAACATGCTGCAGGCTCAGGCGTGGGACTTGGGATGTTTCCAGCATGGCTCATTGCCCGGTGAGAGGATTGCCCCCGGATTACGTGCCCGGTGCGCCGGCCTCTCCAGGCACCATGAGATCATCCCTACCAATGATCCACCTCCTTTGTTCCCCATGTGCGCTCACCAGACCGTGGTGAGCCCCACATGCTCAGCAGCCCAGCTAAAAGTTTAAAAGACTGGAGGAAAGGGAAACTTTTCTCTCTTCCCACTGGTGTGGTCCCATTGCCTGGTGGACAGCATGCAGAGTATGGGGTGGCTGTCCCCAAATCACAGCCTGTCACCCTGAGGCAGTGGCACTCACACAGCTGCTACCAGTGCTGGCTCTTCAACACCAAGATCTCCAGCACTACCCAGCACACTCTAGGCACTGGAAATACGCTGGCACATTTGGGATGAAAAGCGACTATCAAGGTGCTGGGAGGAACAGGGCAGGTTGCGTGCACCCATGTGCATCGCTCCAAAGCCCTGTGACATGATGTGCTACTGGATCTGGCAGGAGATGAAATGGGAATGGGGAAACTCTGCTCCATCTCTAATGTGTGCAAACATGACATTTGGGGTCCTGAAAAACATCCCATCCCAAAAAGCTGACAATGATTAGACCCACTGCCCCAGGATGGCACCTGGGGCTGTGGCACCAAAGGGGATGTGCTGTCCTTTCATTGACATCAGCTTTTAGCCTCAAAAGATACAACTGGACCCAGGTCCCCACTTTCCAGTCTCCCCTCCTTACCTCCAAGAAGGTGCTGAGTGTGGCATTGGTGGGGTTGTGGGTGATGAGGAACCTCATGTTTTTGTAGCAGACCTCCACGGGTGCAGGGCGGTTCATCCGGGCCATGGTGGGGACAGTGGGAAGGTGAGGTGGTGCTGACAGTGGTGGGGGAAAAACCCAAGAAAAGTGTGGTGTGGAGGGGCAAAAAAACCCCAAAACAAACAAAAACCCAACAACCCTTCTGCGCTTCAAAAATAAAAATAAAACAGGATCGAGAACTCAATATACAGACGTTGTGCAAATAATCCCAACTCCTGGGAGCGCGCCGGCTTCCTTGACACACCACAAGCTCCCCCAGGCACAAAAAAAGCCAGATGGGGAAAAAAAAATAAAAATATTAATGATAATAATAATTAAAAAAAAAAAAAAAATCCCTTTGCTGTAGTGTTGGCGTTCTCTGCGTGTGCGCGACGGTGAGCGGCTGCTGCCTCCGGTGCCGCGCGCTCCCGGGCGCTCTAGAAAGGCCTCTGCATATGGGGGGTGGTGGTGGCGGGAGGGTGACCCCCGTCACGTTACCCCATCGGGGTATGTGGAGTACTTGGGGGCGGCACGGGGGGCCGGGAGCCTACGGGGCGGCGTCGGCGGCGTCCGGCAGCGGTGCCTCGCTGGGGCGATCCATGCACGGGAGCCTTGAATGGTTGAGTCGGAGGGTCGGGGTGCTGGGCGAGACGAGGAGAGGCGGCCGGGGGCTGCTTCACAGGGCGGGCTGCCGGGGGCTGCGGGGCTCACAGCTGCTCCTCAGCACCTCCATAAATCCCAGCGGAGAGCGAGGCTGCAGAGGAGAGAAAGGGAAACACAGTGGTGAGAGTGTCCTCCTCCCCATGGAAGCCCCTGCCTGGTGTGGGTGCCCCTGAAGGCACCATCATTTCTACATCCCGTATGAGCATCCCTGACCAGAGCATCCCTGACCATTGTCATCTTCACAGGAGACCACAGATTAGAAAGTGAGGTGGTATTTAAAGCTAAAGCTGAAATATCATCTGGAGAGCTGAAATGGCACTAAAAAGCCAGAGAGGGTAACTCACATTTCACCCGCAGAACTGAAAAGCACATGGCAGGGAAGGCCTTGCTTCAATATGCCACCCAACATCTGCACCTGCTGGTGGATTTAAGCACCCAATCCACACCAGCTGACCCCCTGACACCCATCCAGACCCCCCAGACCTCACCTTTGTGTCCCCAAAAAGCAGGCTGAGTATCTCCACCCCAAATGCACGCTGTGTCTGAAACCAGCTGCCGCTGCTGCTAATCGGCCACATGCTCCTGGTGCTGGGCTCATGTCCACCAAATGCACCTCTAATGCTCTTAGGAGAATTAAGCCGCCTGCAAATGAGCTATCTTGGGGAGGGGGGGCCGAGGAGGGGGTTGTGTGTGTGTGTGTGGTTTTGCCAGGGTTAGTGATGGATGTGTCTCCCAGCCTGCTCATCCACATTCCCACACAGCCAGCGCATCGCTCCCAGTAACGGAGCCCGGCCCCTCAACCCGTGGCATCTTTGCTTTCAAGGATGGCAGTGGGAAGAATTAAAAAAGAAAATCAGTTCCCACTGTGGAAACACCCAAATCCGTGAGATATTTGGCCCAGCAGGGAGGCAAGGGCTCTGCCAGCCCCACTCAGAGCCGAGGAAAACCCAGCTGGAGCCTCCCCAGGTTGTTCCCCACTGGACTCTTGTTTTGAAGCTGGTCCTTTCCCCAGGTCAGCGGCTGCTTAGTGCTGGGTGGCCAGGGCCTCAAAATAGACCATAAGCACATAAGTAACCCGAGCCAGGCCAGCAGGCACCCCCTTGCCTCTCCTCACAGCAGCCAGAAACTTTCCCCTCTGGATTGCTTCACCCTTATGCAATGAGACAAAGTGGGAGCAGGGAGATAAGCTGAGCCTTGAGCAGCTCATCACAGCACCTGGGCACTGACAATGGGTTCATCCAGGCCTGAGCATCATTTACAACATGTTTAACAGCTCATGCTTCGCCAGTGGTACCCAAGAATTAAAAAGTTAAATAGCAACAGGAAAAAAGCCAGATGAGGTGAAGGGAAGCAGAGATGCTCTGCTAAATGTGCCCAGTTTGGCTGCTAAAATCATGGACTCTTCCAAACAAGCATCACACCTGACTCATTTTTTTTGCCCATAAAAAAGGGGATAATGCTATCCCACAGCCCTGTGAGGATGTTCTGCAAAGTTCAGTCCCTGCCTGAGCTACAGGGGATGAGTGGGACACTCAGGGGGAAAGATTTTCCAGTCTCCATTGAGAAATCAGATTTTAGCAGTTGATGGAGGCTGGGAGCTTGGCTGAGGCATGGGAGTGAGGTGGGAGCTGTGTCCCTGCAGCATTTTAGGTGTGATTCAGAGCAGCTCAGCCCACAGATGATGCTGAACCCCCCCAGGATAGATGACCCTCCCCCCCCGACAACAGCAGCTGGGATTTTTGCTCAAAGCTTGCAATGATCCTGCAAGATGGGTTGAGAAACCTGCTCTCCTCACAGTGTACACCATGCTTTTTCAGTGATGATCCCACCCATTACTTTGTTTGTGGGATCTGCTTCTCCCCAAGACAATCTCACCACAGCCTGGTAAAAACCAATCTGGTATTTCTGGAGGGTAGTTTTGGGCTGGTTTTGGCCAAGTGGCTCCTACATGTCCAGCTGCCCATCTGCTGGCCAGCACAACCACAAAAAGAGCCAGCAAGCCAGTGAGTGAATGTTTCCCAAAGAAAGCCTGCTGGCAGTCCCCTCAGCAAAGTTAATCTTTTTCATTCCAAGGAAAAGAGTGCTTAAAACCCTCCAAAGGGATGGGAGGTGTGAGAGATGGGCAGCCACAGTTGCTTGCATAAAGGGAACAGCTGATGTGAAACAGAAATTGCCCCAAAACATCACCTTGAAAGCCCAGTTTCTCTGAAGCAAAGGACTTGAGGATCTTTTGCTTTTACTTCTTATGCCTTTGCTCTGCAGGCTTCCAGTGTGTTTAATGCCATCTGTCCTAATGATTTGATCTGATCCTGATGATCAATCTGATTTGATGCACCAGCACCAGAAGTGCACAAGGGAAAGCATTACAAAACGACTTTTCTCCCTCCAAACAACCTCATACCTTGTTCTAACCGGCTGCCAGGGACATTAAAACGAGCTGTGCCCATGTTTACCCATGTCCTGGATTAAATCCCACCCACTGAGCAACCCCATGGGACTGGCAGCTGCTGCCAGCACCAATGCCTGCACTGCCCCCTGTCATCATCTGAGTTCATGCTCCATCGGCGCTCCGGATCCCGGACAATTTTTTATTGGCTTGGGTGTGCTCGCTGCCAGTAACGGAGGCTCAGTGGGAACCGGCTGCCTACGGGAACAGCGAGTGCTCCTTTCCCACAAGGTCTCCTCTCCAGTGGAAGCGTTTCAAGTATTTTGGCAATCGCACGTCCCAGCAATTCAGCCCCGAAGCCCGTAAATCCCTAATGGATATTCAATCACAAATCATCCCCGGAGTTTCAGGCTGCAAGGCTGATCTCCATATTAAGCATGGCAGAACAATGTGGAAAAGGGAATTTCAGCTAGTATTAATAACCTGCCAAGTGGAATATAAATCCTTCTGATTTGAGCACTCCGGGGGATCTAGAGGAAGCATGTGAGGACACAGTGAACAAACCCTGGATGAGGATGCTCAGAAATGCAGCACTGGCCTGTCAGGCTCAAACCCATCTTGGAGAAGCCCAATGAAAGGAGGCTGTAGCCACGTGGGGGCTGGTCTCTTCTTCCACGCAACAAAGCAACAAGACAAGATGAAACAGCCTTAAGTTGTGCCAGGGGAGGTTTAGATTGGGTATAAGGAAACATTTCTTCACTAAAAGGGTGCTCAGACATTGGAGCAAGCTGCCCAGGGAAGTGGCAGAATCAGTATCCCTGGAAGTGTTCAGAAGAAACATGAACATGGCACATGGTTTAGTGGCAGACATGGCGGTGCTAGGTTAACAACTGACCTCAGAGATCTTTTCCAACTTTAATGATTCTGTGATTTTCTTTTCACCCTGACTGTGAAAATTTCTGCTTCCTACACAAGAATTTTGCAGCCAAGAGCCCACTGAGGATCCCACATGAACACACACCAGTGTGGCAAGAGAGAGTGAACGATGCTGCTCTAGGGGATGGGGACCACTGAGCTCATCGTCTCCTTGTCTTACACCTCCAAAGCTGAGGAGATCACAGGGCTCTCCAAAATATTCCTCTGCAGTGTGGCAAGACCATTACAAATGTCTTGGCCTATTCCCAGATGTCCACAGACTGAGCCTCCAACACAGGGATGAGGCTGATTTTCCTCACAGCAACTTGATAAAAAATAAAGGTCAGATCTTCTTCACCCAGTGAATGCAAGAGCTTGGTTGGAGCGGTGAGCTGATGCTTGACCCGCCAGCTGTGCTGCTGGTACCCGGCTAGTGGGACACAGATGGTGGAGTCAAGTTTTCCTAAACACAGCACATCCCCAAGAGAAGGAAAAGGAAGCTCTGCAGAGCCAAAGTGTCGCTCCACATGGGCTTTAGCAGTGGGACTCGGAACAAAGGCTCTTACTTACCCAAACAATGTGTATGTCACCCGTATATAAATATAGCAATCTTGGAGTGAGCACATCTCCTGTTCAAAGTTCACCTTCAGAGAAACCCAACAAAACACCCAGCTGTGTCATGCTTTCTTGACCTCTCTCCTGCTTTCAGCTCACGTAGCAAGACACTGACCAGCTCTTTCCCCTTAAGGCTGATGAAGTCCTGCTCTCCCTGCTCCCAACACGCACTTCCAAAAACTGACTCCAAATTTCTGAGTATTTCCAGTTATCCCCATGCAGAAGTTTCTGCATGCATCCATTGGCACTGACATGAGTGACCACAGGGAGCAGGTCTGTAAGGCTCAGCTGCACACATAAGATCTGTACCAGTGGTACCACCACTGTCACCGCTGCCACCAGCATGAGCAACACCACCAGTGTCACCACTGCCACCATCATCACTGTAACCAGAATCAGCAGCACCACCATTGACAGCATTGCCACCCACAACCAGCACAATGACCACTGCCATGAGCATCACCACTGCCACCAGTGTCACCACTGCTATCAAAAGGAGGAGCGCCACTGGCATCATTACCACTACCACCAGCATAAGCAGCACCACTGCCACCAACACCACGTCACCACTCCAACAGACATCAGCAGCACCACCACCACTGCCACCATTCCAGCCATTGCCAACAATGTCACCACTGCCACTACTATGAGCAACACTAGCACTGCCACCACCAGGTTTCACCAGCATGAGAAGCACCACCACTTCCACCAGCACTAGCAGCATCACCACTGCCACCATCGCCATCACTGCCAGGGAGGACAGGTCCAACGACACAGAGAGCCACAGTCCTGCTCCTGTGTCCTCAGCCTGTGGCTGCAGCTGGGACACAGCCAATGTGCTGAGATTTCCTCCAGTTGCATCCGCACGGAAGGAAACAGGAAAGGTCCAGGAGGAGAGCGACGGAAACAAAACACCCGGCAGGAGCCGGAATCTGTGGGGAGAGGTGTAACAGCCACTGGCACATCCTGCTCCAGGTGCAGAGCTGGACAAAGCAGATGGGATGTCCTGGAAAAGCCATGCTGGGTACCGTGGTGGCTGTGGGGTACCTGCTGCCAGGAGTGAAGCAGTGCCCGGCACCATCTGCCAGGGAAGCATTGTGGGGTTATTTTTTAGGTTGTTTCTCTCACTGCATGTGATGTTTTCTGAGCAAAACGTGACAAGGAGGAATAAAAATGCACAGGTGCAGAGGGAGAGCGACGGGGGGCTCTTGGCAGCCCATGAAAACACACCTGCAAGATAAACCAGGTCATGCATCTTTCCCCACCTCCTTTTTGGTGTGCAGTAAATACCACCTAACACAAAATTTCACCAAAGAGAGCTGTGCAGCCCTTGATTTTACAGATCCAGCTGGACTTAAGGAGTTTAGTAGCATTTAGAGAGGAGGGAAAGACACCGGCATGATGTTGGCGTGGACATTTGCAAGCAGGAGGGACTCAGGACACCAGAAAAGAGAGAGGAATGGGGAAGCTGAGGCAGCAAGCCAGCCAGCCAGGTAAAAAAAAAGAGCACAATCCTCCCAGTACTGAGCAAGCTGGGGAATGCACCAGAGGCACTGGTAACATGATCAACCCTTTCTTATCTTGTATGTGCACCTTTTATCTTTGAAGAGAGGCTGAGGCAGTGTGGAAAGTGTCTATAAAGGTTCTTTTTGGAGTTGTTTTTCCCTCTCACCCAGACTCACAACCCCTGGACATGGACCCTGTGCCCACATTGGGATTCCTTTGATGCCAGCAGTGTCAGGGCTGCCTCTCCTCTCCAGAGCTCATGGGACAATGCCCTGAAGGAAACATGATGCTTTAAGCACCCCTTCAACAGCTCTTTAGCTGGAATTTCTGCTTTTCCCTTCACACGAATTCCCTCCCCAGGCAACTCGAATTTGAAGTCTCCATGTACAGCTTTTTAATCTAATTCCTTCTGGTATCAGAAGAGATTCAGCCATCAGAGGATAATAAAAAACACAGAAAAGCACAAGAACTTCCACACTGTGGGGAAAAGGAACCCCCCCCAGCTGAACACAGTCCCCCATCCATCCCTCCCTCCCTGTCCCCAGCAGTGGACAACTCACAGGCAGCCACTGGTGGCCCTGCTCACAGCAAGATCCTGGTTTTATGGTCTGGGATATCCCCTCCACTGCCTTCCCCCAGCAGCCACAAGGAGCTTGCAGCTGTGGTGCCAACGTCAGAGGCTTTTCCTGGCTTGGATTTGAAGGGGAAGGAGGAAAAAAAAAGAAAGGGGGGAGGAAGAGAGGCCAACTCCAAAGGGAAAAGTAATAACAGGCTTGGGGCTGGCTGCCTCCCAAATCTGCAAAGGGTGTGCCCTAGAGTGTTTTTTTGGGGAGGGGTGAAAGGCTTGGTTGTTTGGGGATGGATGGTCCCCACGCTCTGGCGCCCGATGCACAGGGAAGTCAGGCACCCCAAATACTGGGAGCCAGCTCCCCCCATCCTCCAGGGATTTCTTTTGGCCAGAAGTATCAGGGAAAAAAAGCAATTCTGTGTGTGATTGGGCATTTCCAGGCTTCAAGCCTTGTCCAACACTATCTTTGTAAAGAAAAGAATCCAAATGTAGCATCCTCACCCCAAAACACACACTGGGGGCAAACTGACCCAGTAGTCCTCCCCAACAAGTGCCACTGCCATGTGTCTCTCCCACCCTGAAACTCTGGTGCAGCTGAGCTTTTTTCTTGTGGTTTCTCAAAGTATTTTGAGCTAATTTAATACTTGTGGCAGGTGGCAACGTTTGGGGGTGGGGGTGCAGAATGGTGCAGTTTTTTGGGGGGAAACATGAGAAACAGCAGCACACTCCTAGGAAGGGCAGGGAGGAGCTGCCATGACCTCCCCTTTAAGGTCAGTTTGAGCCTGTGCCACCAGACCTTTGCTATTTGCCATGTCCCTCCTCGGTGGTGGGATCCTGATGGGAAGTTGTCCCTACATTACCTGGTCTTACCTTGTCAAGCCACCAGCAGCCCTGACCCAAGGCCACCAGAGAGCTCTGTCTGCGTCACTGGTGCCTCTTGCACAACCCCCAACCCAGACAGGCTGCGGCAGCTTTGATGGAAGTTTGCTGATGATGAAGGGGGCTCCAGGGGACTCAAATCTACCCAAAGGGTGGATTTTGACCTGCAGATGATGTTGAAATAGTGCTCTGTGACATGCTGGGGATGCAATACAGGACAGAACATGCTCTGCCTGTGATGTGTCCCATGGAAAGATCTCTGGTGGCATCAAGCTATGGTCAGGATTGCCCTGAGAAGCCAAGCTCTGGAGAAAGGCATCTCTTCCAAGTCAATGGCACCAGGTTTAGATGGTGTTTATGGGTCTCTGAGCTTCCTCCACCATCCAGACCCTGTGCTGCCTCGGATTGTCCTCCCAAACCATCTCGTTCTTGCTCTGCATTATTTAGTTTACACATTTCACTCCATGGAGACAGGGTCACACATATCATGACAGGCTGATGAGAGGTGGCAGCACTACCAGCCCTCTCCTTTTTGTGGTGGACACCAAAGCACTTCTGAAGGCAGCCACCAAGCCCATGGGGACAGCAGACAACCCCTGGGTTGTATCCTTCTTATCCTCCTCAGCTATGGCTATTGTCACTTTAACAGCAGAAGGTGCTCCTTGAAATAGCCCCTCCAGGGATGTCCCTTTTCCAGCAGCATGGGACAGAGATGCTGCATGTAGGTGAGAGGTGTCCCTCAGGACTATAAACAATACAGAGATCCTGGGAGAAACATGACTGAGTGTTAGCCAGGATAATTAAAAGCCATGGAGCAAGTGAAGGGAGATGGGAAAATAGGCTGCTCCTAGGTGGGATGTGGCAAGGTCTGGCAATATTATCAAGACACCCCAGCATGTCATGCTCCTGGCTTCTCCCATTAAGCCCAGGTCCTGCAGAGATGATTTCCCCTAAAACCCTCTTCTGGTAAACTCCTCAGCTCCAGCAAAAAGCCACAGCAGAGCTCCATGGGTGCCACAGGACAAGTGCTCTGCAAAAGCAACGTGTCCACAAAGCTCTAGGGACAAAGGTGGGTACTTCCAAGCTGCAAGTTTTGGATGCATGGCTACAGCATGGCCTGATCCTGCACCCTCTCTTGCTCCCCTGCACCCTCTCCTACCCTCCTGGACCCAGCCATCCTCAGCAACAGGGACAAAACCCTTTGGTTCTGCCGCCCTTGCGCAAAACCCCAGAGCTGTGCCAAGAGTTGTCCCCCACCCGTGGGAGCTCGCAGAGCCAACAAAGGTGGTTTTCTTTCAAATAAAAGATCAAAGGGCATGAAATGCTGAAAGTCACAGCTGTTCTTGCTGCAGGGACATAAATGTCTCCACTTGCTCTGCAAAGCTTGCCTTGTGTGTAAAGCACTGCCTCATGTCTTCAGCTTAATTTGCACCTTGTCCACATGGGAGATGGGGGACTAAACTGGAAGGAGGGAGGATCAAGCATCACTTTGGAGGAAGGAGATTAAGCCAGTGCAAAGCTCAGATTGCTCAGGGTCTGCAAACCAGAATCACAGAACTGTAGAATCATTCAGGTTGGAAAGGCTCTCCAAGCTCATCAAGCCCATCCTTCTATCAAGTACCATCCTGCCCACCAAACCATATTCCCGAGAACCGTGTCTACCCATTTTTGAACACTTTAGGGATGGTTTGCACCACTTCCCTGAGTAGCCCATTCTAGTGCTGAGTAACTCCTTCAGTGAAGAAACTTCCTGATATCCAGCCTGAACCTCCCCTGGTGCAACTTGAGGCCTTTTCCCAACTACAGAACTTTTCCCAAATTCAGAACTTTTCCAACTAACAGAACTCAAAGCCCCTTGGAAATGCACCTTGCAGCTGGGCTCAGATAGACATGAAAAGGTGAGGATGTGGCCGTGGCTCTTTCTACAGCTCAGGAATTGGTGGCCAGGGAGACCTTGTTGCAGGTTTTCAATGTATTAAAGGGAGGTTGAAAAAAGGAGATGGAAAAAGACTTTTACACAGGCCTGTAGTGATAGTACAAAAAGCAACAGCTTTAAACTGAAAGAAGGCCGGTTCATCTTGAGCATTAGGAGGAAATTTGTTATGATGGTAGTGGTGACACACTGAAGTAAGTTGTCCCCAGAAGCTGTGGCTGCTCCATCCCTGGAAGTGTTCAAGGCCAGGCTGGATGAGGCCTTGAGGAACCTGGTTGCAATGGAAGGTGTGTCCCTGCCCATGGCAGCACGGTTGAAACTAGATAATCTTTAAAGGTCCTTTCCATCCCAAGCCATTGCATGATTCTCTGAGTGCCTGATGGCCAGGGTGGTTGGGTGTCACCATGATCCTTCCCCTGGGTCCTCCACATCAGCTCCCACCCAGCTTCCCACTTGCTTCTTCATCAAGTGGGGTTCAAACTGGATTCAAGTTTAACCAAGGAATTAAAAAAGCCTTGCTCGAACAGGATGCTCTGAGAATTAGGTAAATGGGGTGAAAAATCCTTTGGGCTGGAGCTCTACAATGCTGCAGCTTGGGACATGGTCTTGGACTGCAAAAATGAGCTCCCCATTTACCATCAAGACTGTTCCTTTCTGGACTGCACACTAGAAGCAGAGAGCAGCTGCTGCAGCCCCAGATGAACACATTTTAAATCACATCCTCACTTGTCACACAGAGATGCTCTAGCATGCCAAGGCTGCTCCCAGCCACTGTTGGAGGCAAAACCAGCTAAAAAAAGATGGCAAACTATACAGATCCTGGCGCTTCTTGAACTTAAATGAACTGTCTTTCGATACAGAAGATGAACAGTCATCCAATCCTGTTCCTGTCATTCACAGGAAGGATTTCCAGCAGTGGCTTTGTAAAAGCCAGTAAACTCCCTGGTATCTCAGGAAGGGAAATTGTAATGATTTGCATGAGCAAGAAGCTTGTGTCAGAGCCACTGAGGGATGATGATACTTGGTGCTCTTCCCATCCTGTGAGGGAAAGCAAGGAGAAGGTCATGCAGCACAGCCAGCTGGCTTTGATGGACCGCACCCAGGTGATTTTGGAGATCACCGAAGGAGATGGATCCTCAGGGGAATGGCAGGATGAGGAAGAAATCCATTCTGTCTAGAGTGGAAACACCACAACAAGAGGGGATGTCCCCTCCCATGGAATGGTGCACCCAGGAAAAGCAAATTCAACAGCGGGATGTCACAACCTCAAAGCACCTTTCCAGATTGATACCGCTCTTGGGACAATGTGGAGGTGAAGTGGTCATCACCAAGTGGTTTTGGGGCTGGAGGAACCTGTAGTCAAGCATCACTTCTCCCCAAAATGCCAAAAGGGTGGAAGGAAAGCATCTGACTGTTCAGGAAATGCCCAGGAAAGCTTACTCATGAGCATGCTTTGCCTTTGACTTTCTTTCATCTAGATCTTTGCATAAATCTGGTGCTGCCTTTAGGGAAATGCAAATTCCCCGGAGAAAAGGGAGTGTTTGAAGGTGCTGGCTGCTCTGAACGCGCCAGGCAAGGAAGCGACGCTTTTATCACCTGAAAATTAAATAAAGGCTGAGATGTGAAGCCTCCCCACCCTGGCTAAGCAGGAAAACTTCCTCAGCTCCTACGGCCGGATCCAGCAGGGATGGGACAGGCAGGATGCAGTGTTTCATCCGTGCTCTGCACATCCTCCCCAGCCCCAGGGGTGAGCTTTAATGGCCTGGAGACACGCAAGCTGCTCTGGCTCCGCTTGGTTTCCCGGCTCTGCTTGGCTCCCTGGCTCCCGGATGGTTTCTGAGGCATTTTGACACCCCGGCGTGGGTGGCATTTCCCAGCCACCCTTGCTGCGCTGGAGCAGGCTCTAATCAAGCTGAAAGCAAATGAGCTTCCCTGGGTAAAAAAAGCTGCAAGACCAAATTCATCATTTATGATGAAGCCGACTGATGATAGTAAATGTTTCTGGGGATGTACACGCACATGCTCTGCCTCTCAGCAGGGAAAAAGGGAAAGGAGGTGAATGAAAAAGCAAGACCAGTAACAAGCTGTTTGGGTTTAATATAGGCTTTGAGATCCATCCAGAGTGGTCCCTGTCCCTCTGCTCCCAGGGGCACATAAGAGGGTTTCAGCCTGGGGAGGAGGCAGACAGACATTCCCTATTCTGTTGGCCATGGGTGTATTTTGAGAGGGTTTTTCTCCATCTCTTTTTCATGCTACTTCCTAAAGAGCCAGGCTTCTGCAAACAGAAGACAAAACATTGACGAATATCTATGGAGACTTTGCAGAAGTCTCCCAGTGCTGACTTAAGGCTCAATTAATTCCTGCATTGTAAACTCCTTTGGTACAGAGAAAAGGCAAAATGAGGGCATTCCTATTAATATATCAACTATCCTAGAAGAAAAACCCTACAGGCACAGATGTGTACGGAGTACTCTAGCAGCCAGCACAAAGGTTGTTTTGCTACTTCACAAATAATTTAAATTTGGCATTGCACGTGAAAACCAACAGCAAAACCAGCCTGGCATGGTCTGGACCACAGTGGGACACAGGGAGAAGAGAAAAGGGACACTGAAGATGTTCCCTCCAGCCACAGGACAGGGGGCTCATCAGCTCCAGTGCAAAGCCAGCAGGTGCTGGTTTGTCTCAGTTCTACCAGCACAAGGCCATCTTGGCAAAGGCACCATGGAGTTGATCTTGACTTGGGGGAGTTAAAAAGTAAATAAAAAAGTTTATTTTCAGCTTGATCCGTTCCCAGCTCATCGCTCTACAAACAGGCAGCTGTACTGGCAGGACACTGTGGGCAGCACTGGGACAGGCAGCCAAGGGTTGCTAAATGAGCACTGTAATTCAATGCTGAGGCATGGGGTGAAACTCTGCTGTGCGTTCCCACATGGGAATTTCTCTGGCATTTTCTTTTATCAGCTGGTCGATAAAACATCCCCATCCTGTTTCCAGATCTCCTGTAAGCGTCATTTGTCAGGCAGATGGAGCACATCCTCTCTGCTGTCATTAGCACGTCCTGGATTGGCATTTACTAGAAATGCAACAGAGGGACTTCCCTCAAGCTCCACCAGACAGTGGCACCTGAAAGACTGTGGGGACCTCAGCAAGGGACTTGCCCCACAAGGTTTGGAAATGCCAACCACTCTCTCCCATATAGCTCAGACCCTGTCTGAGCCTCACAAGCTGGCAGGACTGTGGTGATCTGCATCTGCAGGGGTGCACCCATCACCTAACTCAGGCACAGAGGAACACCCGCCCCAAATCTGCTCCCAGATGACTGGCATAGTGTAGGAATAGGAGCTTTTAGTTAACACTAAGGATCAACTCTGAGCTCAGCCATTTCTCCAGCACAGCTGCAGGCAGGAGCATCATTGTGGCATCACCAAAGCTGGTGACAACATCCCCAACTCCTCACCAGGAGCACATCCCAGCCACCCTTTCAGATTGAGCCACAGCACCAAGGATGAGGAAGATTCACAACATCCAGGACCCGTAGTGCATCCTCTGATGCCAGGGAGTGATAAAACCCTGGTCTTCAACCTGTCCACTTCAATAAAGCAAACAACAGCTCCATGAAATCTCCCCTAACTTTAGACGATACAAATTTTAGCCCAGCTGCCTGCATGACGCCTCTGCTGCATTTTTATGCCTAGCTTCAGGCAGATATTCTGATTTTTGTAATGCCTGAAGACAGCTGTGGGGAATACACAGCCATTCTTAAAGCAATGATAAAAATAAATCAGTGTTTTAAAGGGAAACAGAGGGGGGGAAATAGCCTTGTTCTGATTTGCTGACAAAAACCACCAAAGTGAGACACTCCTATTCTGACCCCCATCTCTGGGCCATGAAATCACAAAGCTGGACCAAGGGCTGCCCCACTTATCCACAGTTTACTGCCACTCTGTTCTTGTTATCTTGGGGGAATGGAGTAAGGTTACATGGCTGTCCTCTGCAAAAGCTTTTTGCACATTTGCTGTCATTCAGATGTGTCTAAAAATTTTTTTTTATTTTTTTTTTTATTTTTTTTATTTCCATTTTTTGAAGTGATTTATAATGCCTGTACATTTTAGCAGAGAGCACTAAATGGATGGAGGATGCTCAAGAGCAGCTCTGGGATACACAGAAAGTATCTCCATGTCACATTAACCCAGCCTTGCACAATACGAGAATTCAAGACTAACTTTGTCTCCAAACCACGCCTTTTTCAATGAGTTCATTTTCAGGAAGCTGTCCCATCCACTAACCTCAAAAAATGTCTCTGGCTCACATCCATTAAACCAGATAAATGAGAGTTTGTAAGTTCGTAACTCAAACTGAAATCAGAAAGTTTTGTCTTTTGTTTTCTAAAGCTGATTCACAGCCAGGCTGACCCAAAATGTGGGCTTGCTTCAGGATTTTTGTCATTTCAGGGTTCATTTGCAGTTTAAAGTGATGCTCTCCTCCTGCCTTAAGTCTCCTGTGCTCTCATCCCAGCTCAGCGCTGACACAGCTTCTCTCTGCACTCCCCAAAGCCTGCGTGGACACTTTTTGAACCTGATCAAGTGAAATGCTCCTGGATTTGCCTCTTTGCCAGAAATTCAGAGGGACAGCAAGCAAGGATTTTGGTCCTAGGGCTGCCCGAGCAATCATCCCTGATGCTTATCACTGGCAGAGAGCACCACCTTGGACTCATTTTTATCTCTAGAAAGACATTTGAGTTTTTCCAAAGTGAGCTTTTCCCCCCTCTCTGCTGCACCAGTACAAGAATTGTGAGCTTCCTTATTCCACTGAACCCAGCTGTATTTCTGGTCTGAAGAGTCAACAAGAGGAGCAGCCAGCATTTTGGCTCCCTTGGAAACTCTGCAGTCCAAGAAAATCAGACGAAACATTTGAATGTGCTCAAGCTTGTTCATCCACAGTCTGATTTCAGAGGGACCTGACCCTGCGGCCGGGCCGGCCGACGCTGCACTGACAGCAATATTTCTGGGTCCTGTGTGGAATACTCCTGCAACAGTCCTGCTGCCAAATCTTGCAAAAGTTCCCAGGCTGAGGAGCTGAATGTGAGGAGCATCCACTGCAGGGTTCATGTGAGTTGCTGAAACATCTGAGCTTCCTGGGGAAGGGTCAGAAGTGGGGAAGGACATGCATCATGTTGACTACAACTCAATAAAAGCAACAAAATACCTAGAGAGCACTGTCTGACATCTCACATCGACTGTCACAGGAGGGCTGAGGTTGGAAGGGACCACCTCCAACCTCCCCAAGGGGTGAAGCATTGCTATGGGCATCTCACCACTGATGCCTTGGCACCCTCATGGACATCCTGCAGATCACATTGTCACTGCAGTCACACATTACTGCCATGCCTTGATTGATGGCTGAGATTCCTGGTCCTGGCTACTTGAACTGTGCACCTGTGAGGAGATGTAGCATCTAAAGCACATTTCTGGAGTTAAAGGATATGATTTCCTCCTTTTGCCCTTCCCAAGGTCACTGAAGGACTTAGAGCTGCATGGAGACACAGATCTCCCTTCCCAAATGCTCTCTCTTAGCTCCACAAACTCTTTCACTAGGGTCCTTCAGAGACAGGAAATGCTCCCTCAACCCCGAAATGTGGTAGTCACTCTGGATCCACCAGAGGCTCATCCACAAAGCCCATCCAAGGCATGGTGCCCGTCCCTGGCCCAGGATGAGGCATCTGGCTGAGCCGGCAAGGTGGAAAGTTCAAGTGGCTGCTGTTTATTTGGCTTTGCAGAGAGCAGTCGCCCAGGCTGAACGTGGGCCAAGCACCTTCCCATGTCAGGAAGTGCTGCTGGAGTCTTTAAATAACCAGCAGTGGTCAGGGCTTTGGTTTACAGCTTTTCTGGATCGAAAACCATCCCTCAACTCTGAGTCTTCTCCAGCTCTCTCCTAGGTGTAAATGTCAACATTTGTCTCATTACCTGCTATGGACTTCATGTTCATATCCACCAGCCCCACGTGGAAGCTTGACAGAAGCAGAAAAAGTTCTCCAAGCACAGGCATAAAAACACATGTGGGCTTCTTAGGCCTCGGGAAAGATGAATTTTATGTCCCACAGTCAAAGCTTCCCTTAGCTTTTGTGTAAATTTATAGTTCCCTGGGGTTCTCCTCACCCTCCTCATCCTGCTTTAAGGTCCACACACATCTCCTCACACTCCATCACTGAACTGCACCACCAGAAGTGATCCTCACCTTCCTGCAGCCTGACTGGTGCTTTACCAATTCAGAGGATTAAAATCAAGAATGAAATCCTTCCTCCAGGGCTAGTAGGAAATGCCAAGATCCCTCCACAAAGGCTTTTCTCAAGTATTTCTTGGGGTACTTAAAGTCAGAAATCTTGCCAAGAACCTGGGTAGAATGGGTCACCCAGCAAATCCTGCTTTACTGATGGAAAGTTCCCAAAAGCTGTTTCACAGGGAAGCCTGGCTACTTTGGGATTTTGGCTTGCCAAGACTCTGGGGAACATAAATGATTTTTTTTTTTTACCTATAGCTGTCATTAACATATTAACCTAAAATGATGGCTGGTGAGAGGAAGCTCTGTAAATAAGCAAAATAACATTTTACAGTTGGAAAACAAGACCTTGTCCTGACCTCCTCTCTTGGGCATATTCACTGGCACAGAGCAAACCAGTATTTTATTTTAAACTGTGCTTGTAGAAAGTTAAAAAAAGGCTGCTTCCTTAACACTTAAGTCAGGTAAGGACACAGCAGGCCAATTTGCCATATAAATAAGCCTGCTCTTGTATACATATGTGTTTTAAAATAAGCTTATGAAATGTAAACACATGGGCTTTAACAAAAAATAATTCAGCCTCGCTGAAACCATTTAAGTGGGACTGACCCAGGCTTCAGAGATCTGCACAGGGCATGATAACTTTGACCCAAAAAACACTTCGAGACAAATAAAACACTCTAATAAACATGCAAAAAGGAGCAAAATTCAGTATTTTTTGAAGGATCATCCCTAGAGCTGCATTTCTGTCTTGGCTACAGGAAGAAGAGACTGGGGGGTAGGGGGGGAAGAGTTTCTTCCAACCCATGTGAGCAGGTTCCATACTGTCCACTTTCTTTGTATCACTGAGATGGGAAATTTTTCTATTTGTCCCTGGCCTGTATGCCCCAGGAGTGGAGCCAACCACCAAGAAACTTGGGCTTTAAAAATAAAACACAGCCTTGGCTTCAGAGGGGCAGGTGCAAGGGGAAAAACTACTTTTAACCCTCATTCTGCAAGAGGGGAATGCTGGGACCCCTCTTGTGGTACTTGTCTGAGTTTAGAAGATTTATTTGGAGTCAATGAAGGCATCTGACTGGTGGTTAATCCTGGTGCTGGGCACTGGGGCTGGGGAAGTGGACATCAAAGCATTCCTACATCTGCTGGGGAAATGGGAGAGGCGGCAAACAGGGCTCTGCCTCCTCCCTGCGTGGCTGCTGGGGTGACAGGCAGCACAGACCTGAGCTTGGGGCTCTTCAGGACCCAGAAAAGCTGTCTAGATGTCTGAGAAACCCCCAGGTGGATCTTCCCACTCAATTTGCTCAGTTTCCATCCTGCTGCAAACACAAACAGGAGGAGGTGCTCCAGCCCTCTGATAATTTTTGTGGTCTCCTCTGGACCAGGTCTGACAGGTCCATGTCTTTCTTGTGCTGAGCACCAGGCTTGAGCAAAGTTCTCCAGGTGGGGTCTCACAAGGGCACGTTCTATAATTCTGTGAAGATGAGTTCTCAGCAAGCTCACGAGCTCAGTGGCTGGTCTCTAGATCCATCCATCCTGGGATCCATGGTGGAAGCTTTTCCTACCACTGACAGAGGATGGTTCAAACCTCTCGTGAGCTGGTTCGGCAGCAATCCAAGGGTTAGCATCTGGCCTGGAGATGAAGAGCACATTAAGGATTTAGCAGGACCTGACAGCTCATAAAGGGTGGCTAAGGTAACTTTGTCAAAGGCTGGCATTCAGGACTTCTAGAGCCAAGGAGCCAAACAGCCTCAGGCAAGCTGTCTCAGGGGAGTTTTGGGTACACTGCATAAATCTCCAACCTTATTAAAGCTCCAAAGACCACAGAATCCAGCTCCTGACCTTCTCTGGAGCAGAAAATGACAAAACATTTCCTGTTATTTATAGCAGCTGGAGAGCCTGATGGGAAAACCCCACTTGTGAAACGTGGGCTGCTTGCCACAGCTGCTCTCAGGGAACGGTCAAGCTGCTCTGAACTCCAGCCTGGATGGACCATTTCATCCCTGGGACCACTTCAGCCTGGGCAAGACCACGTCCAGAAGCTGAGCAAGAAGAACAGGCAGATGGATCTTGTTCCCTTTGGCTCTTCTAGGTATTTTTTGCATGGCCCAACTTGAATTAGACAAGGCTGAGCATCCCAGAGAGGTGGCTTCACCTGTGGGCTACAAGGCACGTGGCCACTCTTGAGGAGCTCAGTTAACCTGTATGAGGCTCCACCTGGATGTGGCTGACCTCACCTAGGAGGCAACTGTTAGCTTTTTAGAGAAACTGAGGAAAAGGCATAGCCCCTTTGCCCACCTCCACTAGGTGCCACCCCCTCCTCAAAGCATGGCAGGACAGGCACTGGCATGTTTATCTGCTGGCAGTTGGAATTCCACCACTCTGGCACTCATGGAAGGTGTTTTCCAGCACATTCAGTCATGCAGGTGCAGAAATCCTCACAGCCCAAGGCAAGTTCTTCCTGCACCAGGACAGGCTTTGCTGCTGGGAGCCTCCCAGCACTGGCCCCGCTGGAGAGGAGCATTTGCTGTCATGCTGTCGAGGAGGATTCCCAAAGCTTCTGTCTTGGGCCGGTGCCAGCGCGGGTGTTCTGCTCACTCCCAGGCCTAGAGAAGCAAGCTGTTTGTCATGCAGGACCGTGAGATGCTGTGAAGGAACTTGCCAGCCACGGGAGGAGCAGCTGGCTCTGGAGCTGCCATGATGGTGGCTGAAAGGCTGAGGTGGCATCAGGGACATGCACTGACCGCTGCCTTGCCACAGTCAAAAATAAGCCACTGGGCTGAGGGTAGGGTGACAGTGAGTGTCATCAGTGTCAATGCAGCAGTGAACAGCTGCTGGGATTTAGGACCACACTGGGAACAGTACAGGTCACACTTTGGAATTTCACCTTCATCATAAAGCTTCTGCTCCTGTCCAGGTAATGATGCCTTGTGTAAGATTCAGCTTGAGAGCAGACACCTGAATTTAGGGACCCAGGAGCCTCATTAGAGTCATCACAAAAATCACAGAATGGCTTGGATTGGAAAGGAACTTCAAATGTTGTCCAGCCCAACAATATTTAGTCCTGAAATGAGCAAAGGGATCTTCCAGTAGATCAGGAGACCGTTTCAGTCACCTGGTCCCAGGCTTCTTGACAGGGTCCTCCTGTCCTTCTCTGCTACAGCTCTGCTGTTGGTGAATCTGTGTGGCCCCATGGCCAGTGTGGGAGACTGAGACTCTGACACATCTTATCCTCAACAACAAAACCCCAAACCAGAGCCATAGCCAAGGCCTAGGTGCATCTCCAAAGAGCCCAGACAGATCTTCTCCCAGGGAGATCTCGGCCCTGGCGATGGACAAGTTCCTTCTAAACAGCCCCAGGCAGTTTGCCTGCAAGTTCAATTAATAACACTGTATTTTGTCAACAGTCGGGTCAGCAGCAATTCATAGACTTCATGCTGGTTAACCTTTTCCCACCAAACAAGCCCAGGGATATTTTGACTCTCTGCCCTTGAGAAGTTTATTTGTGTAGGATCCATCCACTTACCAGCTTCCGGCAATGAAAAGACACACAAGGAGCGTAACTGCTTTCTAATAGTTGGGGAAAGACTTGATGGCTGTGGCCAGGGCTCCCCAGCACCAGCAGCAGAAAAGCAGAGCACTTGCCAAAGCCACCTGAGAGAGTCCAAGAGGCTTGTAATTAGCCTGGGAGAGAAATCAGAATAAGTGCAACAGCCCAACCATTGCCCCCAGATGCAACAAGATCTTCTGCAGAGAACCAGGAGGTGTTCTACTTTCTGGAGGCAAAATGTGTGGACTGGGATTGTAGAATATTGAAAGAAGACTCATCAGAGAAAGCCATCCCTGCTTTCAGCCTTGTCCATACGCCATCACCCAGGAGATGACTCAACACCAAACCACTTCAAGCTTCCCCAGAGCTTTTCACTGCCACTTCTCATCTGAGGCTCACAGGATTTTGAAGCAAAAGTGGATGAGTGGGATCAAGGAAAAGTGCTACCTCAGCCTTGGCCTGGTGAAGATTTTATCCCTCTTAGAAGAAGAAGGACCAAGGAGAAAGATTTCTCACCTTCCTCCTAAGATGTGTGGGATGCATCTCTCAGCCCAGGATCAGAGGCTGCTGCAGCTCACAGGTTGTTTCAGCTCCAGGTAGCCCAGAAACCTTCACCGTGATTCAAAAGGATTGGCCAACAGGGATTTAACTTGAGACTCCCTCACTGCCTGGGCTCTCCTGGCAAATGATTAACAGATGCTGCACTGGCTGTCAAGCTCTTCACCCAGACAGAACAGCATCTGGCAGGCCCATTACTGCCTTGTGTGGTGGGTGTGCCCTGGAGAGCCTGGAGATTTATTGCCCAGATATAAAGTGACTGAGCTCTGTCCCAGGAGCACTTCGAGGGAAAAGCAGAATTTCTCCATAAAATAGCCTGCTTATCACAATTTCAATTATTTGCACATGAAGGGGAGGCCAGGAGGACAAAGACACCCCAGGGTGATATGGGGAGGTGACACAGTGCTGGCTCCATTGGGTGCTGCCAGCTGGAGGAGACTGTCTGGTTCAGTGAAGGAATGGCCATCCCAGAAAGGGGCAGGGAAAGCTGTGCCTTTTAACAGCAGTTGGGATATTTTCTTCAGCACATTCCTCTCCCTCCAGTAGTCTTGTGGGAGCCTGGAAAGACGGGTTGTGAAATGTAATTTTTCCCTGCCAGAAGCTCTGTGGGGATGCCAGGAGCCAGAGCAGCCCTGCATGGAAGCAGGACCAGTGTCCATCATGCTCCAAACACGAGACACCAATAAATAAACTGGGAGGTGAGGAGAAAGCCTTTCCCACCATACACTTCTTCCCTGGCCTGGCTAGTCCCTGCATCAGGATGGACTCAGAATGTCTCAGACTGAGGCAAAAGATAGGGGTGTGCTCATTGAGATGCAATATTTACCTCTTGAGATCTGGGTGAGGTCATGCATTTGCATCTCTTTGGGCTGTATCTGCTTAGGGATAGAGAGTAAAATCCTTTAGGTTTCAGACTAAAGTTACTCCAGTTTGGAGCAGTAACTGGTGGCTACTCCAGGCCACAAGGGTCCTTATGTGCCTGAAATCTCAGTGCATCCCTTGGATGAGCACAACATTGGGCTGTATCTGGCAGCAGGCTGAGAGGACTCTGGTCACAGACACGTGCTGGGCTGAGCCATGCACGCCATGGTGTGCCTGTGTGACGTGCTTTCATCTATCTCTGCTTTCAATTAAAGCCACTAATGATTTTAGCAAGAAAAGACTGAACCAAGTGCATCCCTGGAAAGCTCACTAAGGCTGGCCAGATGTGCTGCTCCTGGCAGGTGCCACAGTGGTTGTGAGTGTGCAGGTAGCTTTTCAGGGGGAAAGTATGAAAAAAAAAAAAAAAAGTAAAATGAAAAAAAATGTTATGGGTCACTGCCATCAATACAGATCTTCCAGACTCAGAAAAACTGAATGGAGCCAGTCCTGGATGATTTGTGGTCTGGGCTTGGGTGAGGCCCCAGGGCTGTAATGGTTTTATTTAGGGCATGCAATAACCTTTGGCTCCTATTGTGTTTGGGTTTGCCAGAAAGGCAGTTGGTCTGGCTGGATTAAAGCTGGCGGTAATTACATGCCAATGCCTCCTCTGTAGCAAGGAAGGGCAAAACCGAAAAAGAAAACCACTTGTGCATCCCCCTATTCCCCACTTCATGTGGGGACACCCCTTAACCTCCCACAAGCAGAAATCCAGCTCATGCCCAGCATTAATGCTATGGAAAGTGATTGACACGCAATTCAAAAAGGAGGAGAGATATGGGAATACTCCTGGTGTCAAAATGCATTTCATAAGCAACCAGACTCATCCCGTGAAGGACAACCTCTGCCTCGCCCAGCCACCGACCCACCCAGCAGCCTTCCAGCCTTCCCTGCTTTCCCCAGTAAATGTGCCAAACACAAACCAGATGCTCCAAAATGCCTGCTTGAAGACATTCCCTTTCATCTGGTAATTGCTGCTTCCGAGGGGAAAAGATCTTAAGCGGTCCTCAAACCCTCTTGAATAACCCAAACACCTATTTTTGTCCCTTTAGGGCTTCTGAGCATCTTTGGCTTTGGAATCTAAGCCACCCTTGCTGCTCCTTATCCCCTCTTCCTGACAGCTGATGGCCAGTCCCAGCCTCCTTGGCAACATCTGCATCCTTAGTACTGATTTACTGTCACCCACTTGCCATCAGCCACGTGCAATCCAATCCCACTGCGTGGGGTGCCCTGATGCCACTGAGATGGGCACTACTGCTCCCCCAGCATCACATGGGCATGGTGCAGGAAGGTCAGGCTGGGGGGTGCAAAAACGAGGTACAGAAGGCAAAACTAAGATGTTATTTGCAGTAATGGCAGTGACAACAGCTCCATGTAAAACTGCAGTGGGAGGAAATCCACAACCCCCAAACCTGACCTACACAAGCCTAAACTTAAATGAGGTACATCTGCACTGAGGATTTTCTCTTGTTCTCTTGTGTCACTGCATTTCTAACTTTGACAAATAAACAGCGAGTCCTCAAACCTCAGGCTCTTTATTGCTTGTGGTTCCTACCCCTTTGTTTCTAAGAAATTAGTAATAGGAGAAGGTTGCAAAACACACACTGACCTCTCCTTTAAATACAGTGAGAAATCAAATAATCAGGGAGAGAGGAACAAGGAAGATCAACTGCAGGCAGAAAATGCCCAGCTGTACCCACTCTGAGTGCTGGAGGCTGTGGATGCTGATTTAGGCAGCGAGAAAACACGATGCACAAAGCAAACCCAGCCATGAGCGCAGGATGTGATGCGTTCCTGTGCTGGAGCTGCAGCTGTGAAGGAGCCCACAGGCTGCTCAGAAAAGATTCAGGAGGGGAAGTTCATGCCCAATGTGATGTGCTAAACAACCATGGCCTGGAGGAGAGGAGCTGGGGCTCAAAAATCACTTAATGTGGAAAGATGTGAAGGGGTCTGCTGGTTTCCTCCTGGTATCTGCTGCTGGTGCTCAGTGCCCCATCAGCATCGCTCTCCCTGACAGTGGAGATGAGCATTAGTGGGAATTGTGTTACACCAGCCCAGCAGCTTCACTGGAAACCAGGAGATGAGAATAATCCTGCTAATAACCGCAGAGGCCAGCTCCTTCTCAATGATGCCAATTTACACATGGTTTAATGAGGGCACAGAATGATGGAAGGACACTGCAGGGGAATATAAAATCCTGCCTCAAATGGACACATGCTGGTGCAGTTTAGATTAGGCAGAATGAAAAAAGGAAAAAGAGGTTCTTAACTAAAGGGAAACTTGGAGGAAATAAGGAGCTGGTGAGTGATGGCACCCGAAGCATTCTTCCTTCCATCAAAGGTACCAGTCAAGTTCTACCTGCCAAGAAGAAGGCAGAGGTCTAAATTGGGATGGATAAGCCAGCATCTTAGCATCACCAGGAATAAGCACAGAGCTCCCAAAGAAAGCACATAAAAGGCAAAACCCATGGCAAAGATGCCAGTAAAAGTGTGGTGAAAAATTATCATCCTGGGCAGAAAGCAAACACCTTGCAGCTCTTCCCATAACATCCTGGATGGTTCAACACGTCCAAAAGCAGACCAGTGGTAAGGAGCCATGTGTGTATTTTGACCTGGTGAACTTTGACATTTCAAATCCACTTCAGCCTTTGAGCAAAGTGCCTGGCACAACTGTGCATGGGAAATATCTGCTCCACAACACCAGGGCTGAGATTAGCACAGGCAGCAACACGAGCCCTGGCACTACCAGAAAGGAGAGGGAAAGGTGCTACTGAAGGCTGCACTAGGAAAAAAAAGCTCATCTTCTGCCAAAATGGCATTTGCATTGCAAAAGAGAAGTGTGCTAATGAAATTAGATAATGGTTTCAAATCAAAGAGCCTTTGTCAGTGGTGAGGATGGTCGGGGTTGTCCTTCTGCAGACCATCCCCAATGAGGATGCCAAAAGGAGGCATGGTGGATTTTCCTTTTCAATGGGTGAGCTGCAAATTAAGTCACTGAGGCTGTCTCCACCACAGGAATGAGGAAGCCTAGATGCCCTTACACCCCCTCCAGCCATGCTCCACCAGAAGCTCTGGGGTTATTTAGGTTGGCAGACCCATGGCACTTGGTAAAGCCTGCCAGAGGATAAATACCAGAGCAGGGAAAGGAGCCATCCAAGCTAAAAGCCACTGCGGGTACAAGAAGAACAAGGCCAAATGGGTACGAGTCATCCACAAATAAATTTAAACTGGAAACAAGAGCAGTTTGTATCCGTGCGAGCAGCAAGGCTCTGGCAACAGCTTTCCCAGAGGACTTGCCAGGGTCAAACAGCTCATTAGTTTTAAGAAGGAAGCTGGCAAGGGGTTTGTGTCACGGCTGCTTGTAGGGGTGGGGAGGGAGGGGGGAGACCAGCCAAAAACTGGTGGTTGCCCTGGGGCTGCCTTAGCAGGACACGGGTCTGCAGTCACAGCCCACAGCCCACCTGTGCAGGTGGGATCTGCAGGGATGCAGCCGCATCCGCTCGCTCTCGGAGAGAGAGGGAAGCTACACGGCAAGGAAAATAAAAACACACAGCTCCGTTTTTCCAGCTGACAGGAATTTAAACACCGGCTGGGAATTGGGCTCAGGGCCCTGTGTGAAATTCAGCTTGGCTTGTCTTGAGACAGCAGCTCTACTCCCTGAGCACCCTACGAGCATTTTGGTAATAGCAGGGGGAATCAGACCTACTTGTCAAGCGTGTTGCTATTTGTGCAAATGCTCTGTACCAGAGGGAAGCTTGAAGAACAAGTCCCCTTTTTATAGTGCGTTGGATGCTGGCAGTGAGCCTGCAAATTAGAAGGAATTCAGAGAGGAGCAACAACAACAACAACAAAAAAGCCTAAGGGGCTGGAGGGATTAGCTTGGGAGGGGGAAAAAAAGAAAAAAAAAGAAAAAAAAAGAGCTAAGTGTGTGGTCCAGTAGATGTGACTTTGGGCTGGGACTGTACCCAGTGTTGTCCCATCCACAGCAAACCTCCCTGTACCATGTACAGGTTTACCTACCTGTCCTTAAGGGGAGAGCTGTGTTTTCTGCCACCTCAGAAGACAGCTCTGTCACGTTCACACAGAAAAAAAAAAAAAAATTTAAAAATTACATATATGATAGATAGAAAGTTCAGTAAGAAGCTGTCAGAATAAAGGTCAGCCCATGAACGAAATCGATTTGAGCTGAGAGCAGCTTAGCCATGGCAATGAAGGATATGTGGGGAAGAACCCCCTGCTGCAATGTTTTTTCTAAGGTGGTTTTACCCCACATAAACTCAGTTCACCCCCAAATGCACTGAACCAGTCAGAGAGGTGTGATATCCCCAACTAGATGTAGTTTTCTATCAGCATCCTTATTTTTTGGGGCACTGAGAGGGGCAGGAGTGACCTGGATCATGGGTTTAATCACCAGCCTTCAGCCTGGCTGCACTTGCACTGGTGCCAGGGCCCTGGAGAGAGGACTTGGGCAAGAGCCCAGCACTGTGTCTGCAGGGAAGAGCTTGGCTGTCCCCAGCTCGGGGTACTCAGCTTCACGGGGACATTCCCGTGACCAAAAAGTTGCACCAGTCGGGATGCAGTAACACATCACCCTGGGGAGCACCAGCACAGGGACATCCAGAGCCTTTCAGGGATGAGACCAACTTTCCAGTTTGTTGACCAAACCTCCCCCTTTTAGTGCCTGTCACACAAGCATGAATGAAGCTGTAATTTGCCGTGACAGGATGCAGGAGAGGAGGGGACACAGAGGCTGGGACAAGCCTTCCCTTAAATGCCCCCTAACGCCACCTTAAAAAATAATGAACTGGGGGCAGTGGAGGTTACTGGTTTGGTATGAGAATTTTCATGAGCATGAGAAAAAGAAAGACCACATTGCTCTGAAGTTTTTTGTTTTGTTTTGTTTTTTTTAAGCAACCTTCAGGGGCTCTGGGAGAGCAAAGCTTGCTGCAAAGTTTGTTTTCTGTTGTGCCCATGTTACCAAGCAGAGCTGGCTATGGAATGTGCAGCGAGGAGCACCCGGCTGTGCTGTACCCCTGGGTAAGCACTGGTGACCAGGTAGGATGGCACAGTGAGGGTCACTGAGCCTTGGGCATTGCCTCCAGCCCAGGACACTGCCCAGCCACCCATCTTCCCAGTTTAGCACAACTCTGCCTCCAGCAGTGCCTCATTTCCAACAGTTGTGTTGCACATGCAGCTAATAAACATCATCTAGACATCAAAAAAGTGTTTTTTAGATGTTAAGATAATCAGGGCAATTGCCCTGGCGCCTTTCCTCAGCGTGCCAGGGTGCAGTGCGGTAGCCGGCAGCTCCCAAACCCTTCCCCAGAAAAGTTCAAACCCTCAAATACTTGGAATTGCTCTTTGAGGGAATTTATTTTAAAGCCGCTTTAACGGCAGCTGGGAATTACCAGGGAGGCACTTTGCTCTGCTATTTCCCAGCTGCTGACCCCGTTTGCATGAAGGGGGCCCCGGGCAGCCACCCAGCTGGGACACTTGGGGACATGTGCCGAGCCAGCACCGCCTGGAGTTGCACCCGAAATTGCCCCTTTCCCAGCTCGCAGCAAAAGCAGAGAGGGGCTGTTGTGCATGGCAGGAGTGAGAAAAATTGACTCCCACATCCAGCAGTGAGGGCGTGAGCTGGGATGTGGTAGGGTCATCTCTTAAGACCCTGTTCCATGAGGGCTGAAAATTGCACTCAACCATGTTGTTTCTTCCCCAGAGCAAAAGCAGAACTGGGAGGCTGTGAGCCTCCCAAAAACCACATCAACATTCGAACATGTTGGTGGCATGTTGTTTCTTAAGCAGCATTTTAGTGTTAAAAAGAAAAGGGTTATTGAGCAAAATCAGTGACAGCAAGTCAGCAGCTAAATGTCATCAGGCCTGTGAGCAACAGGTCCTGATGAAAGGCAGGAAAATGTCACCACCAGAGCTGTGGTTGTTCCTCCTGCAAACCCTCCATGTCTCCATTTACCCGATAAGGCTACAGAGCCCTTCTCTCCTCCACACCAGAGGCATACCATGGCCACCCCAACTGACTCAAACCCTGGGGATGAGCTGGGAGCCTTGGAATAGGTGCAGGTGACTGGGTTTGGTCTGGTGGCAGACAGAAGCAACTCCAAGCCCAACAACTGCCAGATGTGAACCCACCTGCAACCACCAAGTCACCAAAGTGAAAGGGCCCCCAAAGCCACAGGCAAGGGTTGGCCTGATAGGCATCAGCCCCCTGCAGCACTCGTGGCTTTCTTCTCCCTGCTGTCACACATGAAAAACATTTGTGGAAAAACACAGCAGAATGAAGAGGGTTTGAGTGGCAAGTTGGAGAAAGAGCTGGGGGAAGAAATCAACTTGGCAAGGAAGGAGGAGTTGAAGGACACAAGTGTTCTCATTTTGGTTCAGAACTCCCTAGGGTGCCGCGTAGACCGTTTATTGACCAGCTTGCCTGCCCTCCATGAGCTCGCCTTGCAAACTGTGGCAGGAAGGAGGCTATTCCTGGTCAAGGCATGTACAACAGCAACACTTTCTTAACTCTATAATCAACCAGTGACACGCAAAACACACAGACAAGGACTTTCCTGGAGAGGGCTCTGGATCTGCAGTTACTGCACTTGCAGTGTCACCACAAAAAGCCATCAGGTGTTCTCATGAAATGCTTCAGTAGTCCCCAAAAAAGAGGAAAAAAGGACTTAAATCTAGCCAGGCAGATACAATCTCCTTAAAAAAATCAAGGTGCACCCTTGACTCCAGCAATGCAGCAGAGACAGAGGACTGAGTTGCCTCTCTCAGTATTAGAAGGAAAATAATAATTGTCATGATAAAAAAAATGTGATGCAGCCAGGTCAGGTTCATTAAGGGTGAAAGGCAATGGTTTGACTCCAAACCCAGCTGTTCTCCCCAGCATTGATATGATCTTCCCAGCACAAGTCTGTGCGGGACTTCGTCATCCCCCCTGTTCCTTGCAACATGATAACGCAGCACATCGCCCCCAGCTCACGAGTTAAACATCTTATTAACTGCAGTGACGTAAAAGAGGAAATCTCCGAGAACTATCACAGAGATGAGAGGAAACACATTTACCATCAATAGGCAACGATACTGCTGCAGAGAGATCTGCACATAAAACAGCACCCAGCTCCTCCTTCCCCTCCCTCCTCTAATCACTCCATGTCATGGGAAACTAAACCTGACATCCAAACAGCCCCGATACGAGACACGCACTGTAAAAATATTTTTAAGATTGAAAAACAACAAAAAAACTTGCCTTCCAGGAAACCATTTGGATACAAACCCCGCGCAGCTGCAGCCACCCTCGGTGCTGTATTCATCCCTCCTGCTTCGGCTTAGAAATCAGGCAGGGTGGGGAAGGGGAAAGGAAATGAAAAAAAAAAAAGAGAAAAGAAGAAGTGATATTGCAGCTGATGAGCTGCGAGAGGCTGTTGGCAAAGTGGTCCAGCAATCATCTGAAATTCAGACGGTCACGTGTGGGTTCTGTCTGCAGCTCCCGCACAGCCCGGGCTCAGCACTTCACCCAAGTGCACACGCAGCAATTCCCTGCTCTGAGCATTCCCTCCCCACTCCCACATGCTTCCCAGCCCGTGCCCCATCCCAACCGTACCCAGCAGGTTTTGGCACTGCAAGGTGACCCAGCTGCTCTGGCCACAAAGGTGGATTTCTGCCATGCAAACAGGGCACGCTGAAAAGCATCACTAAGCTGCAAAACCACCCTCCCTTGGAGCTTCTCCACCTAAATCCCAGCCCTGCAGGCAGTGCTGTCTTCTCCACCAGGATGTGCCAGTGGCCATCACCCCACTGCATCATCTGGGGCTGGTGGGGGGTCCCATTGGCCTGGAGGAGTGCCCAGAACATGCTGTACCCACTCCCGAGGCCAGCCTGTCCCTGGGCAACCCTGGGCATGTCCAAAACCAGCCCCCAAGCTCCCCAAGCTGCTGTGGTTGCGTCAGAGAGCAGTGGGTGAGCCCAGACACCTCTGGGGTGAGGTGGCAGCCAGCTTCTTTCTTTCTTCCCTTTAATTTTCATCTGGGACATTGCTTTAGAGCCAAGGGATGCTTCAGGCTCCATCCCACACTGCCATGCAGAGCAGCAGCTCCTGGGAGCTCACCAGGACCAAGCAATCACCAAAGGTCCCTCTGCAAAAGGCCATGATGTGGCTGCAGAGATCCAGCCCCACTGTCCCATTCCCAGAAATCTTCAGGAGAACTAAAATGATTTTTTTTTTTCTCTGCTTGCACCCATTCTTCACATAAATTTGCAAGAGGAATCAGGAGACTGAATGTTCCACACCGCCTCGGCTTCACCGCCCGGCTGGAGATGCATCGCATGGCACTAAAGTCAAGCAGATACAGTGGGACTAAAAAAAGAGCATGGTTGCTTTTTTTTTTTTTCTTTTAAAGCCGGATTGCCTTTCACGGTGACTATATTTATAGGTAGAGCTGTTGAAATTTTAAGGGCTCCTTGCCACAGGAATCCGGTCGTGTCTCGTGTTCACAAAGTGGTGTAACTTGGCAAAAATGAACATTTAATAGGCCAATGGGTGCTGCTTCCTTTCCTTAATTTTGGGTTAAATCAGAAAGAGAAAAGGACAAGATGTAAAATTAGCCATGCAGGCTGCTGCCACGTGCCACAGTCTGTATTTTCCAGATTAGGAATGTAATGAACACCGGACTTCACACCCGCCCCTAGACCAGCACTTTCCTTTTCTGTCAATGACCAAAAAACCCCAGCTTTCACAGGTGTTTATTTTTGCTTTCAGTTTGGCTATCTGTGACACAGAAAAAGCCTCCTCTGCACTTTGTTTTATGGTTGAAAAACCCCATCAGGGTTCAGCTGTAGAGTGGTAAAACTTGCTCTCCCCATCCAAAGCTGCCTGGGAACACCACCCGCCAACACGCCACAGCACACGATGCCCAGAATCCACGCAGTCTCAGCCCAAAAGTTGGCAGTTTTCTTACACAACAGCATGCTACGCTGCTAAACCCCTTTTTTATTTTAATTTAAGCTATAAAAGCGTGTTACACCCTGTCCAAAGACGCTACCACCCCACTGAGCACATCTGGATGCTAAACTTTGATTCCCTATGACAATGTGTGTCTATTTAAGACAAAACCCAAACCATAATTAAAGTTATTGATAGGACACAATGTTTACTGTTCACTATTTTAACATCAAGTGCTGCTGGATTTCAAGCCACTGATTTCCATGGCTTGCAAGGGATGATGAAGCTGGAAACATGCCTTAATGCTGGGGTTTTTGATGTTTCTCTAGGCACTTCTGCTGTCAAATCAAAGAAATGCACTTAACAGGCCAATCACAGTGGATGGTTCTCACCCAGGATTGCCTTGACTGGAAGCCTTTGAGCTATCAAGGCACACATAAAAATAAAATAGCTGTAACAAAAGCTTTTTGCTTCTGCAAGCAGCCCTCTCCCTAAGCAGAGCCAACAGGGTGATGCCTCATCATGTCAAAGGCACACACCTTTGACACAAGTTAACCAAAGTTAAAGTTTTAGTATTCCCAAAAGGAACAAATTTCAGGTTGGAGCACTTACCAGAGGTTAAAAGTCTCTTCACTTGCCCAACTGTCAAATTTGCAGGCATCTGAGATCCCAGAAAGTGGCTGGGTCAGGGGATTGTGCTGCATCAGCCCCTGCCAGCCAGCATCTGGGTGGTTAACTCTGAAGCCAACTGACAACAAACTGTTAATACTGGTGCAGAACATTGGTGAGCCCACAAGGCCCTCAGCTTTAAATCCACTTGCAGAATTTTAAACATCCGCTATCAGAAATGATGTGACAAAAAAAAAAAAAAAAAGAAAAAGAAAAAGAAAAAAAAAAGGAGTGATTCTTATAACAGTGGAGTTTAAATCCAGCTCACAACCTGGTAGGGAGATTTACGACATTTTGTATACAAACAAGCCACTAGCCCCATTTATCCACATTGCTCTTTTTCCAGTGCTGCCAATAAACATACAACTTCATTAAGGCTCAGTGTTTTTGCTGATTGTCCTCTGGCAAGAAAGACGTACATAAACCCAACCCAGCAGCTCCAGACACTAGGTTGCCCATTTACATTTGAGTTCTTTGACCAGAAAGATGAAGCTGTAACCAAATGAACTGGAGAAACTGGCAGCAGCACAAACTTGACAGATTCCAGCTAATTGCTTGGATTAGTAATTCCAGGCGCATGCAAAAATCCACTTTACCTACGGCAGAGAAAGGCATGGCACGGGCTGTCCTCCTACTATGTGACCTGCCTGCCCAGGGAATGGCAGCTACTGGCATTCCCAAGCCCCCACGCCATAGCAAGGCTAGGAATGGCTTGTTAGCCTAACAAGACAGGCTCAAATACGGAATCATCCAGGTTGGAAAAGACCTCCAAGATCACCAAGTGCAACCATTCATGAATGCACCACCACCATGTTCACCACTGAACCATGTCACCATGTGCCATGGCCACGTTTTCTGAACACTTCCAGAGATGGTAATTCCACCACCTCCCTCGGCAGCCTGCTCCAAACACGACCCAGGAGAGGCCATCCCTGCCGCAGCTACCGACGCAGGTTAGCCTCATTCGCTTGACGAAGAGGGAAACATCCTTAGGGATGGCGAGACCGGACAGCCTGGAACACGGTGCTTCCCCCCTTGGGCCCCTTGTGACACCGATCGCTGCGTCCGGCCCCGGACGGGGGTGGAGAGGCCCTGCGGAGCCCTGACAGTGCCCACGCTGGGTCCCACCCACGGAGCGCGGCGGCATGGGCTCCGCCGGGATGCTCCGTGTCCGCACCATGGGGTGGGGGACTGCGGCATCGCGCGTGGGCTCCCAGCGGGGCTACGGCGGGGAGGAAGCACCGACGCACACCGGGGCTGTAACTCCCCTCCCTTAACTTTGGGTTCAATCTGAAGGTGAATCGCCTCGCTGGGGATCGGGGTGGGGGGGTGGGGGGGCACGCACGCTGCTGCCCCCCCACCACAGCTCCAGGATGGCTACAGCGGAGCCATTACCCCGCTCAGGGCGGACATCGCACCACGCAGCCTCCTCCGCACGCCGCGGTGGCCCCGCAGCCGGCGGCGCACGGACCCCTCCCGCCCGCATTGTTGCGCGGGCGGACCCACGTGCGGCCACCGCCGCCGCTTCCCTTCGCCCTCCCGCCTCCGCGCCCGCACACTGACCTGCGCGCCGGCTCCGCTCGGCTCGGCTCCTCTGAGCTGCGCTCGCCCCGCGCCCGGCTCCGCTCGCCGCCCGGCCGGC